>NW_022097989.1:600000-876420 GCF_006542625.1 Nomascus leucogenys
GATATTTAATTTTTCACCATAGGCCTCAAAGCACTCCAAATGTCTACTTGCAGATACTACAAAAAGAGTGTTACAAAACTGCTCAATCACAAGAAAGGTTCAACTCTTTGAGATGAATGCACAGATCAGAAAGAAGTTTCGGAGAATGCTTCAGTGTAGTCTTTATGTGAAGATATTTCCTTTTTCACCAGAGCACTCAAAGCACTCCAAATGTCCACCTGCAGATTCTACAAAAACAGTGTTTCAAAACTATTCAATCAAAAGAAAGGTTCAACTCTGTGAGATGAATGTGCAGATTGGAAAGAAGTTTTGGAGAATGCTTTGGTGTAGATTTTATGTGAAGACATTTCCTTTTTCACCATAGGCCTCAAAGCATTCCAAATGTCCACCTGCAGATTCTACACAAAGACTGTATCAAAACTGCCCAATCAAAAGAAAGGTTCAACTCTGTGAGACAAACGCACAGATTGTGAGGAAGTTTCTCAGAATTCTTCTGTCTAGTTTATATTTGAAGTTATTTCCTTTGCCACTTTAGGCCACATAGCACTCCAAATATCCAATGGCAGATTCTACAAAAACAGTGTTTCAAAACTGCTCAATCAAAAGAAAGGTTAAACTCTGAGTAAGGAATGCACACATAACAAGGAAGTTTGTCAGAATGCTTCTGTGTAGTTTTTATGTGGAAATATTTCCTTTTTCACCATAAGCCCGAATGCTCTCCAAATGTCCACTTGCATATTCTACAAAAAGTATGTTTCAAAAGTGCTCAATCAAAATAAAAGTTCAAGACTGTGAGATGAATGCACAGATCACAAAGTAGTTTCTCAGAATTATTCTGTCTAATTTTTATTTGAAGATATTTCCTTTCCACAATAGGCTACAGAGCTCTCCAAATATCCAATTGCAGATTCTACAAAAAGAGTGCTTCAAAACGGCTCAATAAAAAGAAAAGTTAAACACTGAGTGAGGAATGCACGCATAACAAGGAAGTTTGTCAGAATGATTCTGTGTAGCTTTTGTGTGGAGATATCTTCTTTTTCACCATACGCTTCAAAGCTCTCCAAATGTCCACTTGCAGATTCTACAAAAAGAGGGTTTCAAAACTGCTCAATCAAAAGAAATGTTCAACTCTGTGAGATGAATGCACAGATCACAAAGAAGTTTCTCACAATTCTTCTCTCTAGTTCTTATTTGAAGATATTTCCTTTTCCACTATAGGGCGCAGAGCTCTCCAATTATCCAATGCAGATTCTACAAAAAGAGTGTTTCAAAACTACTCAATCAAAAGAAAGGTAAATTATGAGTGAGGAATGCACACATATCAAGGAAGTTTGTCAGAATGATTCTCTGTAGTTTTTATGTGGATATACATCCTTTTTCAGCATAAGCCTCCAAGAGCTCCAAATGGCCACTTGCAGATTCTACAAAAAGAGTGTTTAAAAACTGCTCAATCAAAAGGAAAGTTCAACTCTGTGAGATGAATGCACAGATTAGAGGGAAGTTTCGCAGACTGCATCTGTGTAGTTTTTATGTTAAGCTATTTCCTTTTTCACCATTGGCTTCAAAGCACTCCAAATGTCAATGTGCAGTTTCTACAAAAATAGTGTTTAAAAACTGCTCAATCAAAAGAAAGGTTCAACCCTGTGAGACAAATACAGAGATCACTAAGAAGTTTCTCAGAATTCTTCTGTTTAGTTTTTATTTGAAGATATTTCCTATTCTACTACAGGCTGCAGAGCTCTCCAAATATACAATGGCATGTTCTAAAAAAAGAGTGTTTCAAAACCACTCAATCAAAAGAAAAGTTAAAATCTGAGTGAGGAATGCACACAGAACAAGGAAGTTTATCAGAATGCTTCTGTGTAGTTTTTAGGTGGAGATATTGCCTTTTTCAGCCTAGGCCTCCAACTGCTCCAAGTGTCCACTTGCAGATTCTACAAAAATAGTGTTTCAAAACTGCTCAATTAAAAGAAAATTTCAACTCCTTAAGATGAATGCACAGATCAGAAAGAACTTTTGCAGAATGATTCTGTGTAGTTTTTATGGGAAGATATTTCCTTTTTCACCACAGGCATCAAAGCGTTCCAAATGTCCCCTTACAGATTGTACAAAAAGACTATTTCAAAACTGCTCAAGCAAAAGAAATGTTCAACTGTGTGAGACGAATGCACAGATTGCAAAGAATTTTCTCAGAATTTTTCTGGCTAGTTTTTACTTGAAGATATTTCCTTTCCCAATATAGGCCGCAGAGCTCTCCAAATACCCAATGACAGATTTTATAAAAAGATGGTTTGAAAACGGCTCAATCAAAAGAAAGGTTAAACCCGGACTGAGGAATGCAGACATAACAAGGAAGTTTGTCAGAATGCTTCTGTGTAGTTTTTATGTGGACATATTCCCTTTTTCACCTTAGGCCTCCAAGCGCTCCAAATGTCTACTTGCACATTCTACGAAAAGAGGTTTCAAAACTGCTCAATCAAAAGGAAGCTTTAACTCTGTCAGATGAATGCATAGATCAGAAAGAAGTTTTGGATAATAATTCGGTGTAGTTTTTGTGTGAAGATATTTCCTTTTTCACCACATGCTTCAAAGAGTTCCAAATGTCCACTTGCAGATCCCACAAAGCAGTGTTTTACAACTGCTCAATCAAAAGAAAGGTTCAACTCTGTGAGACGAATGCACAGATCACAAAGAAGTTTCCCAGAATTCTTCTGTCTAGTTTTTATTTGAAGACATTTCCTTTTCCACTATAGGCCGCCGAGTGCTCCAAATATACAATGGCAGATTCTACAAAAAGAGTGTCTCAAAACTACTCAATCAAAAGAAAAGTTAAATTCTGTGTGCAGAATGCACACATGAAAATGAAGTGTTTCAGAATGCTTCCGTGTAGTCATTTTGTGGAGATCTTTCCATTTTCACCACAGGACTCCAAGTACGCCAAATGTCCACTTGCAGATTCTAAAAAAGAGTGTTTCAAAACTGCTCAATCAGAAGAAAGGTTCAACTGTGTCAGATGAATGCACAGATCAGAAAGAAGTTTTGCAGAATGCTTCTGTGTAGTTTTTATGTGAAGATATTTCCTTTTTCACTATAGGCTGCAGAGCTCTCCAATTATCCAATGGCAGGATCTACAAAAAGAATGTTTCAAAACTGCTCAATCAAAAGAAAGATTCAACTCTGTGAGATGAATGCACAGATTTGAAAGAAGTTTTGCAGAATGCTTCTGTGTAGTTTTTATGTGAAGATATTTCCTTTTTCACCATATGCCTCAAAGTGCTCCAAATCTGCCCTTGCAGATTCTACAAAAAGAGTGTTTCAAAACTGCTCAATCAAAAGAAAGGTTCAGTGCTGTGAGATGAATGCACAGATCAGAAAGAAGTTTTGCAGAATGCTTCTGTGTAGTTTTTATGTGAAGATATTTCCTTTTTCACCATAGGCCTCCAAGTGCTCCAAATGTCCACTTGCAGATTCTACAAAAGGAGTGTTTCAAAACTGCTCAATCAGAAGAAAGGTTCAACTCTGTGAGATGAATGCACAGATCAGAAAGAAGTTTCAGAGAATGATTCTGTGTAGTTTTTATTTGAAGATGTTTCCTTTTCCACTATAGGCTGCAGATCTCTCCAACTATCCAATGGCAGGTTCTACAAAAAGAATGTTTCAAAACTGCTCAATCAAAGAAAGTTTAAACTCTGAGTGAAAAATGCACACATAACAAGGAAGTTTGTTAGAATGCTTCTGTGTAGTTTTTAAATGGAGATATTTCCTTTTTCACCATAGGCTCCAAGCGCTCCAAATATCCGCTTGGAGATTCTGCAAAAAGAGTGTTTCAGAACTGCTCAATCAAAAGGAAGGTTCAACCCTGTGAGAAAAACATACAGGTCACAAAGAAGTTTTTCAGAATTCTTCAGTCTAGTTTTTATTTGAAGATATTTCCTTTTCCACTATAGGCCACAGAGCTCTCCAAGTATCCAAAGGCAGGTTCTACAAAAAGAGTGTTTCAAAACTGCTTGCCAAAACCAAGGTCAAACTCTGAGTGAGGAATGCGCACAAAACAGGGAAGTTTGTCAGAATGCTTCTGTGTAGTTTTTATGTGGAGATATTCCCTTTTTCACCATAGGCCTCAAAGCTCTCCAAATGTCCAATTCCAGATTCTATAAAAAGAATGTTTGGTTCCATATGAACTTTAAAGTAGTTTTTTCCAATTCTGTGAAGAAAGTCATTGGTAGTTTGATGGGGATGGCATTGAATCTATAAATTACCTTGGGCAGTATGGCCATTTTCACGATATTGATTCTTCCAACCCATGAGCATGGAATGTTCTTCCATTTGTTTGTATCCTCTTTTATTTCATTGAGCAGTGGTTTGCAGTTCTCCTTGAAGAGGTCCTTCTCATCCCTTGTAAGTCAGATTCCTAGGTATTTTATTCTCTTTGAAGCAATTGTGAATGGGAGTTCACTCATGATTTGGCTCTCTGTTTGTCTGTGATTTGTGTACAAGAATGCTTGTGATTTTTGTACATTGATTTTCTCTCCTGAGACTTTGCTGAAGTTGCTAATCAGCTTAAGGAGATTTTGGGCTGAGACAATGGGGTTTTCTAGATATACAATCATGTCATCTGCAAACAGGGACAATTTGATTTCCTCCCTTTTCCTAATTGAATACCCTTTATTTCCTTCTCCTGCCTGATTGCTCTGGCCAGAACTTCCAGCACTATGTTGAATAGGAGCGGTGAGAGAGGGCATCCCTGTCTTGTGCCAGTTTTCAGAGGGAATGCTTCCAGTTTTTTGCCATTCAGTATGATATTGGCTGTGGGTTTGTCGTAGATAGCTCTTATTATTTTGAGATACATCCCATCAATACCTAATTTATTGAGAGTTTTCAGCATGAAAGGTTGCTGAATTTTGTCAAAGACCTTTTCTGCATCTACTGAGATAATCTAGTTCAACCATTGTGGAAGTCAGCGTGGCGATTCCTCAGGGATCTAGAACTAGAAATACCATTTGACCCAGCCATCCCATTACTGGGTATATACCCAAAGGACTATAAATCATGCTGCTATAAAGACACATGCACACGTACGTTTACTGCAGCACTATTCACAATAGCAAAGAGTTGGAACCAACCCAAATGTCCAACAACGATAGACTGGATTAAGAAAATGTGGCACATATACACCATGGAATACTATGCAGCCATAAAAAATGATGAGCTCATGTCCTTTGTAGGGACATGGATGAAACTGGAAAACATCATTCTCAGTAAACTATCACAAGGACATAAAACCAAACACCACATGTTCTCACTCATAGGTGGGAATTGAACAATGAGAACTCATGGACACAGGAAGGGGAACATCACACTCTGGGGACTGTTGTGTGGTGGGGTGAGGGGGGAGGGACAGCATTAGGAGATGTGCCTGGTGCTGAGTGACGAGTTAATGGGTGCAGGTAATCAACATGGCACATGGATACATATGTAACAAACCTGCACATTGTGCACATGTACCCTAAAACCTAAAGTATAATAATAATAAAAAAAGAATGTTTGAAAACTGCTCAATCAAAAGAACAGTTCAATGCTGTGATATGAATGCACAGATCACAAAGAAGTTTCTCAGAATTCTTCTGTCTAGTTTTTATTTGAAGATATTTCCTTTCCACAATAGGCCACAGAGCTCTCCATATATCAAATTGCAGAGTCTACAAAAAGAGTGTTTCAAAACTGCTCAATCACCAGAAAGGTTAAACTCTGTGAGATGAATGCACAGATCAGAAAGAAGTTTCGGAGAATGCTTTGGTGTAGTTTTTATGTGAAGACATTTCCTTTTTCACCATAGGCCTCAAAGTGTTCCAAATGTCCACTTGCAGATTCTACACAAAGACTGTTTCAAAACTGCTCAATCAAAATTAAGGTTCAACTCTGTGAGACAAATGCACAGATCACAAAGAAGTTTCTCAGAATTCTTCTGTCTAGTTTTTATTTGAAGATATTTCCTTTGCCACTTTAGACCACATAGCTCTCCAAACATCCAATGGCAGATTCTACAAAAAGAGTGTTTCAAAACTGCTCAATCAAAAGAAAGATTAAACACTGAGTAAGGAATGCACACATAACAAGGAAGTTTGTCAGAATGTTCTGTGTAGTTTCTATGTGGAAATATTTTCTTTTTCACCATAAGCCTGAAAGCTCTCCAAATGTCCACTTGCAGATTCTACAAAAAGTATGTTTCAAAACTGCTCAATCAAAATAAAGGTTCAACACTGTGAGATGAATGCACAGATCACAAAGAAGTTTCTCAGAAATATTCTGTCTAGTTTTTATTTGAAGATATTTCCTGTCCACAATGGGCCACAGAGCTCTTCAAATATCCAATTGCAGATTCTACAAAAAGAGTGCTTCAAAACGGCTCAATCAAAAGAAAAGTTAAACACTTAGTGAGGAATGCACACAAAACAAGGAAGTTTGTCAGAATGATTCTGTGTAGTTTTTATGTGGAGATATCTCCTTTTACACCACACTCCTCAAAGTGTCCCAAATGTCCACTTGCAGATTCTACAAAAAGAGTGTTTCAAAACTGCTCAATCAAAAGAAATGTTCAACTCCATGAGACGAATGCACAGATCACAAAGCAGTTTCTCACAATTCTTCTCTCTAGTTTTTATTTGAAGAAATTTCCTTTTCCATTATAGGGTGCAGAGCTCTCAAATTACCCAATGGCAGATTCTACAAAAAGAGTGTTTCAAAACTGCTCAATCAAAGGAAAGTAAAACTATGAGTGAGGAATGCACACATATCAAGGAAGTTTGTCAGAATGCTTCTGTGTAATTTTTTATGTGAAGATATTCCCATTGTCAATATAGGCCTCAAAGTGCTCCAAATGTCCACTTTCAGATCCTACAAAAAAGTGTTTCCAAACTGCTCAATCAAAAGAAAAGTTCAACTCTTTGAGACGAATGCACAGATCAGAAAGAAGTTTCTCAGAATTCTTCTGTCAAGTTTTTATTTGAAGATATTTCCTTTGCCACTATAGGCCACATAGCTCTCCAAATATCCATTGGCAGGTCCTACAAAAAGAGTGTTTCAAGACTGCTAAATCAAATGAAAGGTAAAACTCTGACTGAGGAATTCACACATAACAAAGAAGTTTGTTAGAATAGTTTTTATGTGGAGATATCTCCTTTTTCATCATAGGCTTCAAACAGCTTGAAATGTCTACTTGCAGATCCTACAAAAGTGTTTCAACACTGCTCTTTAAAAGAAAGGTCAAACTCTGAGTGAGGAATGCACACATGGCAAGGAAGTTTGTCAGAATGCTTCTGTGTAGTTTTTATGTGGAGATATATCCTTTTTCACCATAGGCCTCAAAGCTCTCCAAATGTCCACTTGCAGTTTCTACAAAAAGAATGTTTCAAAACTGCTCAATCAAAATAAAGGTTCAATGCTGTGAGACGAATGCACAAATCAAAAAGAAGTTTCTCAGAATTCTTCTCTCTCGTTCTTATTTGAAGATATTTCCTTTTCACAATAGGCTACAGAGCTCTCCAAATATCCAATGGCTGATTCTACAACAAGGGTGCTTCAAAACTGCTCAATCAATAGAAAAGTTCAACTCTGTGAGAGCAATACACAGATCAGAAAGAAGTATCGGAGAATGTTTCTGTGTTGTTTTTATGTGAAGATATTTCCTTTTTCACCATAGGCCTCCAAGCTCTCTAAATGTCTGCTGGCAGATTCTACAAAAAGAGTATTTCAAAACTGCTCAATCAAAACAAACTTTCCAACCCGTGAGACAAACGTGCAGATCACAAATAAGTTTTTCAGAATTCTTCTGTCTAGTTTTTATTTGAAGATATTTCCTTTCCACAATAGGCCACAGAGCTCTCCAAATATCCAATGGCTGATTCCACAAAAAGAGTTCTTCAAAATTGCTCAGTCAAAAGAAAGGTTAAACTGAGTGAGGAATGCACGCATAACAAGAAAGTTTGTCAGAATGCTTCTGTGCAGTTTTTATGTAGAGATATCTCCTTTTTCACAATAGGCATGCAAGTGCCCAAATGTCCACTTAAAGATTCTACAGAATCAGTGTTTCAAAACCGGTCAATCTAAAGAAAGGTTCAATGCTGTGAGATGAACACTTCTGTGTAATTTTTGTGTGAAGATATTTCCTTTTTCACCATAGGCCTCCAAGCGCTATATGTCCACTTGCAGACTTTACAAAAAGAGTGTTTCACAACTGCTCAATCAAAAGAAATGTTCAAATCTGTGAGATGAATTCACAGATCAGAAAGAAGTTGTGCAGAATATTTCCATGTAGTTTTTATGTGAAGATATTTCCTTTTTCACCATAGGTCTCAAAGCTCTCCAAATGTCAACTTGCAGATTCTACAAATAGAGGGTTTCAAAACTGATCAATCAAAGAAACATTCAACTCTATGATTCGAATGCACAGATTAGAAAGAAGTTTCACTGAATGCTTCTGTGTAGTTTTCATGTGCAGATATTTCCTTTTTCATCACAGGCATCAAAGAGCTCCAAATGTCCACTTGCAGATCCTACAAAAAGAGTGTTTCAAAACTGCTCAATCAAAAGAAAGTTTCAACTCTGTGAGATGAATGCACAGATTTGAAAGAAGTTTCTCAGAATGCTTCTGTGTAGTTTTTATGTGAAGATATTTCCTTTTTCAACATAGGCCTCAAAAAGCTCCAAATCTGGCCTTGCATGTTCAACAAAAAGAGTGTTTCAAAACTACTCAATCAAAAGAAAGATTCAACGCTGTGAGATGTATGCAGAGATTGGAAAGTATTTTCACAAAATGCTTCTGTGTAGTTTTTATGTGAAGATATTTCGTTTTTCACCACAGGTCTCAAAACCCTACAAATGTCCACGTGCAGAATCTAAAAAGAGTGTTTCAAAACTGCTCAATCAAAAGAAAGGTTCAACTCTGTGAGACGAATGCACAGATCTGAGAGAAAGTTCGCAGAATTCTTCTGAGTAGTTTTCATGTGAAGATATTTCCTTATTCGCTATAGACCTCAAAGCTCTCCAAATACCCACTTGCAGATTCTACAAAAAGAGTGTTTCAAAACTGCTCAATAAAAAGAAAGTTTCAACTCTGTGAAATGAATGCTGAGATCAGAAAGGAGTTTCGAAGAATGCTTCAGTGTCGTTTTCATGTGAAGATATTTCCTTTTTCACCATAGGCCACAAAGCGCTCAAAATCTCCCATTCCAGATTCTAAAAAAGAGTGTTTCAAAACTGCTCAATCAAAAGAAAGGTTCTTCTCTGTGAAATGAATGCAGAGATCAGAAAGAAGTTTCAAAGAATGCTTCTGTCTAGTTTTTATGTGAAGATATTTCCTTTTTCACCGTAGGCCTCAAAGCACTCCAAATATTGACGTGCAGATCCTTCAAACAGAGTGTTTTAAAACTGTTAAATCTAAACAAAGTTTCAACTCCATGATACGAATGCACAGATCAGAAAGAAGTTTCGCAGAATGCTTCTTTCTAGTTTTTATGTGCAGATATGTTCTTTTTCATCATAGGCCTCAAAGAGCTCCAAGTGCCCACTTGCAGATGCTACAAAAAGAGTGTTTCAAAACTGCTCAATCAAAACAGATGTTCAACTCTGTGAGATGAATGCACAGATCAGAAAGAAGTTTCACAGAATGCTTCTGTGTAGTATCTTTTTTTCTCTTTTTTTTTATTATTATACTTTAGGTTTTAGGGTACATGTGCACAATGTACAGGTTTGTTACATATGTATCCATGTGCCATGTTGGTTTGCTGCACCCATTAACTCGTCATTTAGCATTAGGTATATCTCCTAATGCTCTTCCTCCACCCTCCCCCCACCACACAACAGTCCCCGGAGTGTGATGTTCCCCTTCCTGTGTTCATGAGTTCTTATTCTTCAATTCCCACCTATGAGTGAGACCATGCGGTGTTTGGTTTTTTGTCCTTGTGATAGTTTACTGAGAATGATGTTTTCCAATTTCATCCATGTCCCTACAAAGGACATGAACTCATCATTTTTTATGGCTGCATAGTATTCCATGGTGTATATGTGCCACATTTTCTTAATCCAGTCTATCGTTGTTGGACATTTGGGTTGGTTCCAACTCTTTGCTATTGTGAATAGTGCCGCTATAAACATACCTGTGCATGTGTCTTTATAGCAGCATGATTTATAGTCCTTTGGGTATATACCCAGTAATGGGATGGCTGGGTCAAATGGTATTTCTAGTTCTAGATCCCTTAGGAATCACCACACTGACTTCCACAATGGTTGAACTAGTTTACAGTCCCAACAACAGTGTAAAAGTGTTCCTATTTCTCCACATCCTCTCCAGCACCTGTTGTTTCCTGATTTTTTAATGATGGCCATTCTAACTGGTGTGAGATGGTATCTCACTGTGGTTTTGATTTGCACTTCTCTGACAGCCAGTGATGATGAGCATTTCTTCATGTGTTTTTTGGCTGCATAAATGTCTTCTTTTGAGAAGTATCTGTTCATGTCCTTTGCCCACTTTTTGATGGGGTTGTTTGTTTTTTTCTTGTAAATTTGTTTGTGTTCATTGTAGATTCTGGATATTAGCCCTTTGTCAGACGAGTAGGTTGCAAAAATTTTCTCCCATTCTGTAGGTTGCCTGTTCACTCTGATGGTAGTTTCTTTTGCTGTGCAGAAGCTCTTTAGTTTAATTAGATTCCATTTGTCAATTTTGGCTTTTGTTGCCATTGCTTTTGGTGTTTTAGACATGAAGTCCTTGCCCATGCCTATGTCATGAATGGCATTGCCTAGGTTTTCTTGTAGAATTTCAATGGTTTTAGGTCTAACATTTAAGTCTTTAATCCATCTTGAATTAATTTTTGTATCAGGTGTAAGGAAGGGATCCAGTTTCAGCTTTCTACATACGGCTAGCCAGTTTTCCCATCACCATTTGTTAAATAGGGAATCCTTTCCCCATTTCTTGTTTTTGTCAGGTTTGTCAAAGATCAGATAGTTGTAGATATGTGGCCTTATTTCTGAGGGTTCTGTTCCATTGATCTAAGTCTCTGTTGTGGTACCAATACCATGCTGTTTTGGTTACTGTAGCCTTGTAGTATAGTTTGAAGTCAGGTAGCATGATGCCTCCAGTTTTGTTCTTTTGGCTTAGGATAGACTTGGCGATGTGGGCTCTTTTTTGGTTCCATATGGACTTTCAAGTATTTTTTTTCCAATTCTGTGAAGAAAGTCATTGGTAGCTTGATGGGGATGGCATTGAATCTATAACTTACTTTGGGCAGTATGGCAATTTTCACGATACTGATTCTTCCAACCAATGAGCATGGAATGTTCTTCCATTTGTATCCTCTTTTATTTCATTGAGTAGTGGTTTGTAGTTCTCCTTGAAGAGGTCCTTTACATCCCTTGTAAGTTGGATTCCTAGGTATTTTATTCTCTTTAAAGCAATTGTGAATGGGAGTTCACTCATGATTTGGCTCTCTGTTTGTCTGTGATTGGTGTACAAGAATGCTTGTGATTTTTCTACATTGATTTTGTATCCTGAGACTTTGCTGAACTTGCTTATCAGCTTAAGGGGATTTTGGGCTGAGATAATGGAGTTTTCTAGATATACAATCATGTCATCTGCAAACAGGGACAATTTGACTTCCTCTTTTCCTAATTGAATACCATTTATTCCCTTCTCCTGCCTGATTGCTCTGGCCAGAACTTCCAGCACTATGTTGAATAGGAGCAGTGAGAGAGGGCATCCCTGTCTTGTGCCAGGTTTCAGAGGGAATGCTTCCAGTTTTTGCCTATTCAGTATGATATTGGCTGTGGGTTTGTCATAGATAGCTCTTATTATTTTGAGATATATCCCATCAATACCTAATTTATTGAGAGTTTTTAGCATGAAGGGTTGTTGAATTTTGTCAAAGACCTTTTCTGCATCTATTGAGACAATCATGTGGTTTTTGTCTTTGGTTCTGTTTATATGCTGGATTACATTTATTGATTTGCATATGTGGAACCAGCCTTGCATCCCAGGGATGAAGCCCACTTGATTATGGTGGATAAGCTTTTTGATGTGCTGCTGGATCAGGTTTGGCAGTATTTTATTGAGGATTTTTGCATCAATGTTCATCAAGGATATTGGTCTGAAATTCTCCTTTTTGGTTATGTCTCTGCCAGGCTTTGGTATCAGGATGATGCTGGCTTCATAAAATGTGTTAGGGAGGATTCCCTCTTTTTCTACAGATTGGAATAGTTCAGAAGGAATGGTACCAGTTCCTCCTTGTACCTCTGGTAGAATTCGGCTGTGAATCCATCAGGTCCTGGACTCTTTTGGGTTGGTAAGCTATTGATTATTGCCACAATTTGAGAACCTGTTATTGGTGTATTCAGAGATTCAACTTCTTCCTTATTTAGTCTTGGGAGGGTGTATTTGTCGAGGAATATATCCATTTCTTCTAGATTTTCTAGTTTATTTGCATAGAGGTGTTTGTAGTATTCTCTGATGGTGGATTGTATTTCTGTGGGATCGGTGGTGATATCTCCTTTTTCATTTTTTATTTCATCTATTTGATTCTTCTCTCTTTTCTTCTTAATTAGTCTTGCTAGCAGTCTATCAATTTTGTTGATCTTTTCAAAAAACCAGCTCCTGGCTTCATTAATTTTTTGAAGGGTTTTTTGTGTCTCTATTTCCTTCAGTTCTGCTCTGATTTTTAGTTATTTCTAGCCTTCTGCTAGCTTTTGAATGTATTTGCTCTTGCTTTTCTAGTTCTTTTAATTGTGATGTTAGGGTGTCAATTTTGGATCTTTCCTGCTTTCTCTTGTGGGCATTTAGTGCTATAAATTTCTCTCTACTCACTGCTTTGAACGTGTCCCAGAGATCCTGGTATATTTTGTCTTTTTTCTTGTTGGTTTCAAAGAACGTCTTTATTTCTGCCTTCATTTCATTATGTACTCAATAGTCATTCAGGAGGAGGTGTTTCAGTTTCCAAGTAGTTGAGCAATTTAGAGTGAGTTTCTTAATCCTGAGTTCTAGTTTGATTGCACTGTGGTCTGAGAGACAGTTTGTTATAATTTCTGTTCTTTTACATTTGCTGAGGAGAGCTTTACTTCCAACTATGTGGTCAGTTTTGGAATAGATGTGATGTGGTGCTGAAAAAAATGTATATTCTGTTGATTTGGGGTGGAGAGTTCTGTAGATGTCTATTAGGTCCACTTTGTGCAGAGCTGAGTTCAATTCCTGGATATCCTTGTTAACTTTCTGTCTTGTTGATCTGTCTAATGTTGACAGTGGGGTGTTAAAATCTCCCATTATTATTGTGTGGGAGTTTAAATCCCTTTGTAGGTCACTCAGGACTTGCTTTATGAATCTGGGTGCTCCTGTGTTGGGTGCATATATATCTAGGATAGTTAGCTCTTCTTGTTGAATTGATCCCTTCACCATTATGTAATGGCTTTCTTTGTCTCTTTTGATCTTTGTTCGTTTAAAGTCTATTTTATGAGAGACTAGGATTGCAACCTCTGCCTTTTTTTGTTTTCCATTTGCTTGATAGATCTTCCTCCATCCCTTTATTTTGAGTCTATTTGTGTCTCTGCACGTGAGATGGGTTTCCTGAATACAGCACACTGATGGGTCTTGACTCCTTATCCAGTTTGCCAGTCTGTGTCTTTTAATTGGAGCATTTAGCCCATTTACATTTAACGTTAGTATTGTTATGTGTGAATTTGATCCTGTCATTATGATGTTAGTTGGTTATTTTGCTCGTTAGTTGATGCAGTTTCTTCCTAGCCTCGATGGTCTTTACAATTTGGCCTGCTTTTGCAGTGGCTGGTACCGGTTGTTCCTTTCCTTGTTTAGTGTTTCCTTCAGGAGCTCTTTTAGGGCAGGCCTGGTGGTGACAAAATCACTCAGCCTTTGCTTGTCTGTAAAGTATTTTATTTCTCCTTCACTTATGAAGCTTAGTTTGGCTGGATATGAAATTCTTGGTTGAAAATTCTTTTCTTTAAGAATGTTGAATATCGGCCCCCACTCTCTTCTGGCTTGTAGAGTTTCTGCTGGGAGATCAGCTGTTAGTCTGATGGGCTTCCCTTTGTGGGTAACCCGACCTTTCTCTCTGGCTGCCCTTAACATTTTTTCCTTCATTTCAACTTTGGTCAATCTGACAATTATGTGTCTTGGAGTTGCTCTTCTCGAGGAGTATCTTTGTGGCATTCTCTGTATTTCCTGAATATGAATGTTGGCCTGCCTAGCTAAATTCGAGAATTTCTCCTGGATAATATCTTGCAGAGTGTTTTCCAACTTGGTTCCATTCTCCCCGTCATTTTCAGGTACACCAATCAGACGTAGTTTTGGTCTTTTCACATAGTCCCAAATTTCTTGGAGGCTTTGTTCATTTCTTTTTAGTCTTTTTTCTCTAAACTTCCCTTCTCGCTTCATTTCATTCATTTCATCTTCCATCAGCGATACCCTTTCTTCCTGTTGATCGCATCTGCTACAGAGGCTTCTGCAATCTTTGCGTAGTTCTTGAAACTTGGCTTTCAGCTCCATCAGCTCCTTTAAGCCCTTCTCTCCATTCGTCATTCTAGTTATCCATTCTTCTAATTTTTTTCAAAGTTTTTAACATCTTTGCTATTGTTTTGAATTTCCTCCCATAGCTCAGAGTAGTTTGATAGTCTGAAGCCTTCTTCTCTCAACTCGTCAAAGTCATCCTCCATCCAGCTTTGTTCCATTGCTGGTGAGGAACTGCATTCCTTTGGAGGAGAAGAGGTGCTCTGCTTTTTAGAGTTTCCAGTTTTTCTGCTCTGTTTTTTCCCCATCTTTGGGGTTTTATCTACTTTTGGTCTTTGATGATGGTGGTGTACAGATGGGTTTTTGGTGTGGATGTCCTTTCTGTTTGTTAGTTTTCCTTCTACCAGACAGGACCCTCAGCTGTACGTCTGTTGGAATTTACTAGAGGTCCACTCCTGACCCTGTTTGGCTGGGTGTCAGCAGTGGTGACTTCAGAACAGCGGGTTTTCATGAGACCACAAATTCAGCTGTCTGATAGTTCCTCTGGAAGTTTTGTCTCAGAGGAGTACCCGGCTGAGTGAGGTGTCAGTCTGTCCCTACTGGGGTGGTGCCTCCCAGTTAGGCTGCTCAGGGGTGAGGGACCCACTTTAGGAGACAGTCTATCGGTTCTCAGCTGCGTGCTGGGAGAACCACTTCCCTCTTCAAAGCTGTCAATCAGACAGGGACATTTAAGTCTGTGGAGGTTCCTGCTGACTTTTTGTTTGTCTGTGCCCTGCCCCCAGAGGTGGAGCCTACAGAGGCAGGCAGGCCTCCTTGAGCTGTGGTGGGCTCCACCCAGTTCCAGCTTCCTGGCTGCTTTGTTTACCTAAGCAAGCCTGGGCAATGGCGGGCACCCCTCCCCCAGACTCACTGCCATCTTGCAGCTTGATCTCAGACTGCTGTCCTAGTGATCAGTGAGACTCCGTGGGCATAGGACCCTCTGAGCCAGGTGCAGGACACAATCTCCTAGTGTGCTGTTTTCCAGGCCCATTGTAAAATCATAGTATTAGGGTGGGACTCACCCGATATTCCAGGTGCCCTCTTTTACCCCTTTCTTTGACTAGGAAAGGTAACTCCTTGACCCCTTGTGCTTCCTGAGTGAGGCAATGCCTTGCCCTGCTTCTTCTCACACACAGTGCACTTCACCGACTGTCCTGCACCCACCGTTTGGCACTCCCTAGTGAGATGACACTGGTACCTCAAACAGAAATGCAGGAATCACCCATCTTCTGTGTCGCTCAGGCTTGGAGTGGTAGACCGCAGCTGTTCCTATTCAGCCATCTTGGCTCCACCCTGTGTAGTTTGTATGTGAAGATATTTCCTTTTTCACCATAGGTCTCAAAGCTCTCCAAATGTCAACTTGCAGATTCTACAAAAGGAGTGTTTCAAAACTGCTCAATCAAAAGAAAGGTTCAGCTCTGTGATACGAATGCACATATCAGACAGAAGTTTCACAGAATGCTTCTGTGTAGTTTTTATGTGAAGATATTTCCTTTTTTACCTTAAACCTCAAAGCGTGCCAAATGTCCACTTGCCCATTCTACAAAACGAGTGTTTGAAAACTGCTCAATCAAAAGAAAAGTTCAGCTCTGTGGGTTGAAAGCACCGATTTGAAAGTGGTTTTGCAGAATACTTCTGTGTAGTTTTTATGTCAAGATATTTCTTTTTTCACCATAAGCCTCAGTGCTCTCCAAATGTCCACCTGCGGATTCGAAATAAAGGGTGTTTCAAAACTGCTCAATCAAAATAAAGGTTCAATTCTGTGAGATGAATGCACAGATCAGAAAGAAGTTTCACAGAATGCTTCTGTGTAGTTTTTATGTGAACATATTTCCTTTCTCACCATAGGCCTCAAAGCATTCCAAATGTCCAAAATTGCAGATTCCACAAAAAGAGTGTGTCAAAACTGCTCAAACAAAGGAAAATTTTAACTCTGTGAGATGAATTCACAGATCAGAAGGAAGTTTGGCAGAATGCTTCTGTGTAGTTTTTCTGTGAAGATATTTCCTTTCTCATCACAGGTCTCAAATCTCTCTAAATATTGAATTGCAGATTCTACAAAAAGAGTGTTTCAAAACTGCTCCATCAAAAGAAAGGTTCAACTCTGTGAGAAGAATGCACAGATCAGAAAGAAGATTCACAGAATGCTTCTGTGTAGCTTTTCTTTGAGGATGTTTCCTTTTTCACCTTAGGCCTCAAAGCGCTCAAAATGTCCACACGCAGATTCTACAAAAAGAGTGTTGCAAAACTGCTCAATTAAAAGAAAGATTCAACCATGTGAGATGAATGCAAAAATATGAAAGAAGTTTCACAGAATGCTTCTGTGTAGTTTTTATGTGAAGATATTTCCATTTTCACCATTGCCCTCAAAGCTCTCCAAATATAGACTGGCACAAAAAGAGTGTTTCAAAACCGCTCAATCAATAGAAAGGTTTAACTTTGGGATATGAATGCATAGATCAGAAATGTGTTTTGAAGAATGCTTCTGTGTAGTTGTTATGTGCAGATACTTCCTTTTTCATCATAGCCCTCAGAGCACTCCAAAAGTCCAATTGCAGATTCTACAAAAAGAGTGTTTCAAAACTGCACAATCAAAAGAAAGGTTCAACTCTGTGAGATGAATGCACAGATCTGAAGGCAGTTTCACAGAATCCTTCTGTGTAGTTTTTATGTGCAGATATTTCCTTTTTCACCATAGGCCTCAAAGCACTCCAAATGTCCACTTGCAGATTCTATGAAAAGGGTGTTTCTAAACTTCTCAATTAAAAAAAAAGGTTCAGCCAGGCACGGTGGCTCACGCTTGTAATCCCAGCACTTTGGGAGGCCGAGGTGGTTGGATCACGAGGTCAGGAAATCGAGACCACAGTGAAACCCCGTCTCTACTAAAAAAAAATACAAAAAATTAGCCAGGCATGGTGGCGGGTGCCTGTAGTCCCAGCTACTCAGAGAGGCTGAGACAGGAGAATGGCATGAACCCGGGAGGAGGAGCTTGCAGTGAGCCGAGATTGCACCACTGCACTCCAGCCTGGGTGACAGAGCGAGACTCCATCTCAAAAAAAAAAAAAAAAAAAAAAGGTTCAACTATGTGAGATGGATGCACAGATCAGAAAGAAGTTTCGTAGAATGCTTCTGTGTAGCTTTTATGTGAACATATTTTCTTTCTCATCATAGGCCTCAAAGCGTTCCAAATGTCCAAACTTGAAGATTCTACAAAAAGAGTGTCTCAAAACTGCTGAAACAAAAGAAAGTTTTAACTCTCTGGGATGAATTCACAGACCAGAAAGAAGTTTTGCAGAATAATTCTGTGTAGTTTTTCTGTGAAAATATTTCCTTTTTCACCATAACCCTCAAATCTCTCCAAATATTGACTTGCAGATTCTTCAAAAAGACTGTTTCAAAACTGCTCAATCAAAGGAAAGGTTCAAATCTGTGAGATGAATGCACAGATCGGAAAGAAGATTTGCAGAATGCTTCTGTGTAGCTTTTCTGTGAGGATGTTTCCTTTTTCACATTAGATCTCAAAGCACTACAAATGTCCAGTTACAGATACAAGAAAAAAGCGTTTCAAAACTACTCAATCAAAACGAAGATTCAACACTGTGACATGAATGCAGAGATCTGAAAGAAGTTTCACAAAATGCTTCTGTGTAGTTTTTCTGTGAAGATATATCCATTTTCACAATAGACCTCAAAGCTCTCAAAATATCAACTTGCAGATTCTACAAAAAGTGTGTTTCAAAACTGCTCAAACAATAGAAAGGTTTAACTCTGTGAGTTGAATTCACAGATCAGAAAGAAGTTTGACAGAATGCTTCTGTGTAGTTTCTCTGTAAAGATATTTCCTTTTTCACCATAGGCCTCAAATCTCTCCAAATATCAAATTGAAGATTCTACAAAAAGAGTGTTTCAAAACTGCTCAATCAAAAGAAAGGTTCAACTCTGTGAGATGAATGCACAGATCAGAAAGAAGATTTGCAGAATGCTTCTGTGAAGCTTTTCTGTGAGGATATTTCCTTTTTCACCATAGGCCTCAATGTGCTCCAAATGTCCACTCGCAGATCCTACAAAAAGAGTGTTTCAACACTGCTCAATTAAAAGAAAATTTCAACTCTGTGAGATGAATGCAGAGATCTGGAAGAAGTTTCACAGAATGCTTCTGTGTAGTTTTTATGTGAAGATATTTCCATTTTCACCATGGCCCTCAAAGCTCTCCAAAAATCAACTTGCAGATACTACAAAAGGAGTATTTCAAAACTGCTCAATCAAAAGAAAGGTTCAACTCTGTGATACGAATGCACAGATCAGAAATGTGTTTTGCAGAATGCCTCTGTGTAGTTGTTATGTGCAGATACTTCCTTTTTCATCATAGGCCTCAAAGCGCTCCAATTGTCCAGTTGCAGATTCTACAAAAAGATTGTATAAAACTGCACAATCAAAACAAAGTTTCAACTCTGTGAGATGAATGCACAGATAAGAAGGAAGTTTCGCAGAATTCTGTGTAGTTTTTATGTGCAAATATTTCCTTTTTCACCGTAGGCCTCAAAGCGCTCCAAATGTCCACTTGCAGATTCTACAAAAAGATTGTTTGCAAACTGCTCAATCAAAAGAAAGGTTCAAATCTGTGATATGACTGCACATATAAGAAAGAAGTTTCACAGAATGCTTCTGTGTAGTTTTTATGTGAAGATATTCCCTTTTTCACTGTTGGCCTCAAAGCACCCCAAATGTCCACTTTCAGATTCTACAAAAAGAGTTTTTGAAAACTGCTCAATCAAAAGAAAAGTTCAACACTGTGGGATGAATGCAAAGATTAGATACTGGTTTCGCAGAATGCTTCTGTGTAGTTTTTATGTGAAGATATTTCTTTTTCATCATAAGCCTCAGAGCGCTCCAAATGTCCACTTGCAGATTCGAAATAAAGAGTTTTTCAAAACTGCTCAATCAAAATAAAGGTTCAATTCTGTGAGATGAATGCACAGATCAGAAAGAAGTTTCACAGAATGCTTCTGTGTAGTTTTTCTGTGAACATATTTCCTTTCTCACCACAGGCCTCAAAGCACTCTAAATATCCAATCATGCAGATTCTACAAAAAGAGTGTTTCACAACTGCTCAAACAAAAGAAATGTTTACTTCTGTGAGATGAATTCACAGATCAGAAAGAAGTTTTGCAGAATACTTCGGAATAGATTTTCTGTGAAGATATTTCCTTTAACCACATTGGACGAAATAATCTCAAATGTCCACTTGCAGATTCTACAAAAAACTGTTTCAAACCTGTTCAACCAAAGGAAATCTTCAACTCTGTGAGATGAATGCAAACATCATACAGAAACTTTGCAGAATAATTCTCTGTAGTTTTTATGTGAAGATATTTCCTTTTTCACCATAGGCCTCAAAGCACTCCAAATGTCCACATCCAGATTCTTCAAACAGAGTGTTTCAAAATTGCTCATTCAAAAGAAAGGTTCAACTCTGTGTGTTGAATGCACGGATATGAAAGAAGTTGCTCAGAATGCTTCAGTCTAGTTTTTATGTGAAGATGTTTCCTTTACCCACACTGGATGAAATAATCTCAAACATCCAATTGCAGATCCTATAAAAAGACTGTTTCAAACCTATTCAAACAAAAGAAAGCTTCAACTCTGTGAGACGAATGCACACATCAGAAAGCAATTTTGCAGAGTGCTTCTGTGTAGTTTTTATGTGAAGATATTTCCTTTTTCACCATAGGCCTCAAAGATCTCCAAAGGTCCACAGGCAGATACTTCATACACAGTTTCTCAAAACTGCTCACTAAAAAGAAAGGTTCAACTCTGTGTGTTGAATATACAGATCAGAAAGAAGTTGTTCAAAATGCTTCTGAGTAGTTTTTTTTGAAGATATTTCCTTACCCGCATTGGACGAAATAATCTCCAATATCCCCTGCGGATTCTACAAAAAGACTGTTTCAAGCCTGTTCAAAAACCAGAAAGCTTCAATTCTGTGAGAGGAATGCACATATAATAAAGAAATTTTGCAGAATTCTTCTGTGTAGTTTTTAGGTGAAGATATTTCCTTTTTCACCGTAGGCCTCAAAGCACTCCAAATGCCCACATGCAGATTCTTCAAACAGAGTGTCTCAAGACTGCTCATTCAAAAGAAATGTTCAACTCTGTGTGTTGAATGCACGGATCAGAAAAAATTGTTCAGAATGCTTCTGTCTAGCTTTTATTTGAAGATATTTCCCCTCATTGGATGAAATAATCTCAAACATCCACTTGCAGATCCTACAAAAAGAGTGTTTCAAACTGGTTTAGCAAAAAGAAAGCTTCAACTCTGAGAGGAATGTACTCATCATAAAGAAATTTTGCAGAATGCTTCTGTGTAGTTTTTATGTGAAGATATTTCCTTTTTTTAACATAGGCCACAAAGCAGTCCCAATGTCCACTTGCAGATTCTTCAAACACAGTGTTTCAAAACTGCACAGTCGTAGGAAAGCTTCAACGCTCTGTTTAATGCTCGAATCAGAATGAAGTTGTTGAGAATGCTTCAGTCCAATTTTTATGTGAAGATATATCATTTACCGGCTTTGGATGAAATAATCTCCAATATCCACATGCAGATTCTACAAAAAGATGCTCAAACCTGTGCAACCAAAAGAAAGCTTCATCTCTGTGAGATGAATGCACACATAAGAAACAAATTTGCCAGAGTGCTTCTGTGTAGCTTTGTGTGAAAATATTTCCTTTTTCACCATAGGTCTCAAAGCACTCCAAATGTGCACTTGCAGATTCTTCAAACAGAATGTTTCAAAATTGCTCATTCAAAAGAGAGTTTCAACTCTGTTTGTTGAATGCATGGATCAGAAAGAAGTTGTTCAGAATGCTTCTGTCTAGTTTTTATGTGAAGATATTTCCTTTACTGGCATTGGATGAAGTAATCTCAAATATCCATTTGCAGATTCTACAAAAAGTCTGTTTCAAACTTGTTCAACCAAAAGAAAGCTTCATCTCTCTGAGAGGAATGCACACATCAAAAAGAAATTTCACAGAATGATTCTGTGCAGTTTTTATGTGAAGATATTTACTTTTTCACCATTGGCCTCAAAGCACTAAAATGTCCACAAACAGATTCTTCAAACAGAGTGTTTCAAAACTGCTCATTCAAAAGAAAGGTTCAACTCAGTGTGTTGAATGTACGGATCAGGAAGAAGTTGTTCAGAAGGCTTCTGTCTACTTTTTATGTAAAGACATTTCCTTTACTGCATTGGATGAAATAATATCAAATATCCAATTGCGGATTCTACAAAAAGACTGTTTCAAACCTCTTCAACCAAAAGAAGCTTCAACTCTATGAGAGGAATGCACACATCATAAAGAAATTTCGCAGAATGACTCTATGCAGTTTTTATATGAAGATATTTCCTTTTTCACCATAGGCCTTGAAGCACTCAAAGTGTCCACATGTGGATTCTTCTAACAGAGTGTTTCAAAACTGCTCATTCAAAAGGAAGGTTCAACTCTATGTGTTGAATGTATGGATCAGAAAGAATTTGTTCAGAAAGCTTCTGTCTGGTTTTTATGTGAAGATATTTCCTTTACCCGCAATGGACAAAATAATCTCTGATATCCACTTGCAGGTTCTACAAAAAGACTGTTTCAAACCTGTTCAAACAAAAGAAAGCTTCAATTCTGCGAAGTTAATGCACCCATCATAAAGAAATTTCGCAGAATGCTTCTGTGTAGTTTTTATGTGAAGATGTATCTTTTTTCACCATAGGCCTCAAATCACTCCAAATGTCCACATGCAGATTCTTCAAACAGAGTGATTCAAAACTGCTCATTCCAAAGAAAGGTTCAACCCTGTGTGCTGAATGCATGGATCAGAAAGAAGTTTTTCAGAAGGCTTCTGTCTATTTTTCATATGAAGATATTTCCTTTACACACATTGGATGAAATAATCTCAAATATTCACTTGCAGATACTTCAAAAAGACTCTTTCAAAGATTTTCAACCAAAAGACAGCTTCAACTCTGTGAGAAGAATGCACACATCATAAAGAAATTTTGCAGAATGCTTCTGTATAGTTTTTATGTGAAGATATTTTCTTTTTCACCATAGTCCTCAAAGCACGCCAAATGTCCACTTGCACATTCCTCAAACAGAGTGTTTCAAAACTGCTCACTCAAAAGAAAGTTTCATCTCTGTGTGTTGAATGTACGGATCAGAAAGAAGTTGTTCAGAATGCTTCTCTCTAGTTTTATGTGAAGATATTTCCTTTACCCGCATTGGATGAAATAATCTGCAATATCCACTTGCAGATACAAAAAAAAGACTGATTCAAACCTGTTCAACCAAAAGAAACTGTCATCTCTGTGAGAGGATTGCACACATCATAAAGAAATTTCACAGAATGCTTCTGTGGTGTTTTCAAATGGAGATATTTCCCTTTTCACCACAAGCCTCAAAGCACTCCAAATGTCCACTTGCAGATTCTTCAAACAGAGTGTTTCAAAACGGCTCAATCATAAGAAATGTTCAACTCTGTTGAATGCACCAATCAGAATGAAGTTGTTCAGAATGCTTCTGTCTAGTTTTTATGTGAAGATATTTCCTTTACCCACATTGGATGAAATAATCTCAAATATCCACTTGCAGATTGTACAAAAAGACTGTTTCAAACCTGTTTAACCAAAAGAAAGCTTCAACTCTGTGAGATGAATGCACACATAACAAGGAAATTTCCCAGAATGCTTCTGTGTAGTTTTTATGTGAAGATATTTTCTTTTTCACCATAGGCCTCAAACACTCCAAATGCCCACTTGCAGATTCTTCAAATGGAGTGTTTCAAAACCGTTCATTCAAAAGAAAGGTTCAACACTGTGTGTTGAATACACGAATCAGAAAGAAGTTTGGAAAGCTTCTGTCTAGTTTTTAGGTGAAGATATTTCCCTTACCCGCATTGGATGATATCATCTAAAAGATCCTCTTGCAGATCCTACAAAAAGACAGTTTCAAACCTGCTCAAACAAAAGAAGGCTTTCATTCTGCGATATGAATGCCCATATCAGAAAGAAATTTTGCAGAGTGCTTCTGTGTAGTTTTTATGTGAAGATATTTTCTTTTTCACCATAGGCCTCAAAGCACTCCAAAAGTCCACTTGCAGATTTTTCAAACAGAGTGTTTCAAAACTGCTCATTGAAAAGAAAGGTTCAACTCTGTGTGTTGAATGTAAGTATCAGAAAAAAGTTGTTCAGAAAGCTTCTGTCTAGTTTTTATGTGAAGATACTTCCTTTACTCGCATTGGACAAAATAATCTCAAACATCCTCTCGCAGACCCTACAAAAAGAATGTTTCAAACCTGTTCAAACAAAAGAAAGCTTCAACTCTGCAAGATGAATGCCCACATCAGAAAGAAATTTTGCAGAGTGCTTCTGTGTAGTTTTTATGTGAAGATATTTCCTTTTTCACCATTGGCCTCAAAGCACTCTAATTGTCCAACTGCAGATCTTTCAAACAGAGTTTTTCAAAACTGCTCATCCAAAAGAAAGAGTCAACTCTGTTTGTTGAATGCACGGATCAGAAAGAAGTTGTTCAGAATGCTTCTGTCTAGATTTTATGTGAAGATATTTCCTTTACCCGCATTGGACGAAATAATCTCAAACATCCTCTTGCAGATTCTACAAAAAGACTGTTTCAAACCTGTCCAAACAAAAGAAAGCTTCAAATCTGTGAGATGAATACACACATCAGAAAGAAATTTTGCCGAGTGCTTCTGTATAGTTTTTATGTGAAGATATTTCCTTTTTCACCAAAGGCCTCAAAGCACTCCAAATGTCCACTTGCAGATTCTTCAAACAGAGTGTTTCAAAACTGCTCATTCAAAATAAAAGTTCAACTCTGTGTGTTGAATGCACGGATCAGAAAGAAGTTGTTCAGAATGCTTCTGTCTACTTTTTATGTGAAGATATTTCCTTCACCCGCATTGGATGAAATAATCTCAAACATCCTCTTGCAGATCCTACAAAAAGACTGTTTCAAACCTGTTCAAACAAAAGAAAGCTTCAACTCTGAGAGATGAATACACACATCAGAAAGAAATTTTGCAGAGTGATTCTGTGTAGTTTTTATGTAAAGATATTTCCTTTTTTCACCTTAGGCCTCAGAGCACTCCAAATATCCACTTGCAGATTCTTCAAACAGAGTGTTTCAAAACTGCTCATTCAAAAGAAAGTTTCAACTCTGTGTGTTGAATGCATGGATTGGAAAGCAGTTGTTCAGAATGCTTCTGTCTAGTTTTTATGTGAAGATGTTTCATAACCCGCTTTGGACGAAATAATCTCAAATATCTACTTGCAGATTCTAGAAAAAGACTGTTTTCAACCTGCTGAACATAGAGAAAGCTTTAACTCTGTGAGATGAATACACACATCAGAAAAAAATTTCGCAGAATGTTTCTGTGTAGTTTTTGTGGGAAGATATATCCTTTTTCACAATAGGCCTCAAAGCACTCCAAATGTCTCCTTGCAGGTTCTTCAAACAGAGCGTGCCCAAACTGCTCAATCAAGAAAGGTTCAGCTCTGTGTATTGAATGCATACATCAGAAAGAAGTTGTTCAGAATGCTTCTGTCTAGTTTTTATGGGAAGATATTTCATGACCCGCATTGGACGAAATAATATCAAATATCCACTTGCAGATTCTGCAAAAAGACAGTTTCAAACCTGCAGAACTTAGAGAAAGCGTTAACTCTGTGAGATGAATACGGACATCGGAAACAAATTTCGTACAATGCTTCTGTGTAGTTTTTGTGGGAAGATATATCCCTTTTCACCATAGGTGTCAAAGCACTCCAAATGTCCACATGCAGATTCTTCAAACAGAGTGTTTCCAAACTGCTCAATCAATGAAAAGGTTCACTTCAGTGTTTTGAATGCATACATCAGAAAGAAGTTGTTCAGAATGCTTCTGTCCAGTTTTTATGGGAAGATATTTCATAACCCACATAGGACGAAAGAATCTCAAATATCCACTTGCAGATTCTAGAAAAAGTTTCAAACCTGCCAAACCTAGAGAAAGATTCAACCCTGAGATGAATACACACATCAGAATGAAATTTCACAGAATGCTTTTGTGTAGTTTTTGAGGGAAAATATATCCTTTTTCACTATAGGCCTCAAGGCACTCCAAATGTCCACATGCAGATTCTTCAAACAGAGTGTTTCCAAACTGCTCAATCCATTGAAAGGTTCACCTCTCTGTATTGAATGCATACATCAGAAAGAAGTTGTTCAGAATGCGTCTGTCTAGGTTTTATGTGAAGATATTTTGTAACACGCATTGGACGAAATAATCTCAAATATCCACTTGCAGATTCTAGATAAAGACTGTTTCAAACTTGCTAAACCTAGCGAATGCTTTAACTCTGCGAGATGAACACACACATCAGAAAGAAATTTCACAGAATGCTTCAGTGTAGTTTTTGTGGGAAGATATATCCTTTTTCACCATAGGCCTCAAAGCACTCCAAATGTCCACTTACAGTTTCTTCAAACAGAGTGTTTTCCAAGTGCTCAATCAATAGGAAGATTCAGTTCTGTGTATTGAATTCATACATCCTAAAGAAATTGCTCAGAATGATTCTGTCTAGTTTTTATGTGAAGATATTTCATAACCCGCCTTGGACGATATTATCTTAAATATCCACTTGCAGATTCTACAAAAAGACGGTTTCAAACCTGCTGAACCTAGAGAAAGCTTTAACTCTGTGAGATGAATACACAAATCAGAAAGAAATTTCGCAGAATGCTTCTGTGTAGTTTTTGTGGGAAGATATATCCTTTTTCACCATAGGCCTCAAAGCACTCCAAATGTCCACATGCAGATCCTTCAAGCAGAGTGTTTCCAAACTACACCATCAATAGAAATGTTCACTTCTGTGTATTGAATGCAAACATCAGTAAGAAGTTCTTCAGAATGCTTCTGTCTAGTTTTTATGTGAAAATATTTCATAACCTGCATTGGACGAAATAATCTCAAATATCTACTAGCAGATTCTAGAAGAAGACTGCTTCAAAGCTGCTGAACTTAGACAAAGCTTTAACTCCGTGAGATGAAAACACACATCAGAAAGAAATTTCACAGAATGTTTCTGTGTAGTTTTTGTGGGAAGATATATCCTTTTTCACCATAGGCCTCAATGCCCTCCAAGTGTCCACTTGCAGATCCTTCAAACTGTGTGTTACCAAACTGCTCAATCAAAAGAAAGGTTCTGCTGTGTGTATTGAATGCATACATCAGAAAGAAGTTGTTCGGAATGCTTCTGTCTAGTTTTTATGTGAAGATATTTCATAGCCCGCTTTGGACGAAATAATCTCAAATATCCACTTGCAGATTGCAGAAAAAGACGGTTTCAAGCCTGCTGAACCCAGAGAAAGCTTTAACTCTGTGAGATGAATACACACATCAGAAAGAAATTTCGCAGAATGCTTCTGTGTAGTTTTTGTAGGAAGATATATCCTTTCTCAACATAGGCCTCAAAACACTCCAAATGTCCACTTGCAGTTTATTAAAACAGAGTGTTTCCAAACTGCCCAGTCAATAGAAATGTTCAGCTCTGTGTATTGAATGCATACATCGGAAAGAAGTTTTTCAGAATGCGTCTGTGTAGTTTTCATGTGAAGATATTTCATCACTCGCATTGGATGACATAATCTCAAATATCCACTTGCACATACTAGAGAAAGACTGTTCCAAACCTGATGAACCTAAAGAATGGTTTTATCTGTGAGATGGATACACACATCAGAAAGAAATTTCGCAAAATGCTTCCGTGTAGTTTTTATGGGAAGATATATCCTTTTTCACCATATGCCTCAAAGCACTCCAAATGTCCACTTGCGGTTTCTTCAGAGTGTTGCCAATCTGCTCAATCAATAGAAAGGTTCAGCTCTGTGTATTGAATGCGTACATCAGAAAGAAGTTGTACAGAATGCTTCTGTCTAGTTTTTATGTGAAGATATTTCATAACCCGCTTTGGACCAAATAATCTCAAATATCCTCATGCAGATTCTACAAAAAAAGTGTTTCAAACCTGCTGAATCTAGAGAAAGCTTTAACTCTGTGAGGTGAATACACACATCAGAAAGAAATTTCGCAGAACACTTCTGTGTAGTTTTTTGGGGAAGATATATCCTTTTTCACCACAGGCCTCAAAGCACTCCAAATGTCCACTTGCAGATTCTTCAAACAGAGTGTTTCCAAAATGTTCAATCAATAGAAAGGTTCAGCTCTGTGAATTGAATGCATACATCAGAAAAAGTTGTTCAGAATGCTTCTGTCTAGTTTTTAAGTGAAGATATTTCATAACCCACATTGGATGAAATAATCTCAAATATCCACTTGCAGATTCTAGAGAAAGACTGTTTAAAACCTGAAGAACCTATAGAAAGTTTTAACTCTGTGAGATGAAAACACACATCAGAAAGAAATTTCGCAGAATGCTTCTGTGTAGTTTTTGTGGGAAGATATATACTTTTTCACCATATGCCTCAAAGCAGTCCAAATGTGCACTTGCAGATTCTTCAGAGTGATTCCAAACTGCTCAATCAATAGAAGTGTTCAGCTCTGTGTATTGAATGCACCGATCAGAAAGAAGTTGTTCAGAATGCTTCTGTCTAGTGTTTATGTGTAGATATTTCATAACACGCATTGGACAAAATAATCTCAAATATCCACTTGCAGATTCTAGAGAAAGACTGTTTAAAACCTGCTGACCCTAGAGAAAGCTTTAAATCTGTGAGATGAATACGCACATCAGAAAGAAATTTCACAGAATGCTTCGGTGTAGTTTTTGTGGGAAGATATATCCTTTTTCACCATAGGCCCCAAAGCACTCCAAATGTCGACTTGCAGATTCTTCAAAGCGAGAGTTTCCAAACTGCTCAATCAATAGAAATGTTCAGCTCTGTGTATTGAATGCACACATCAGAAAGAAGTTGTTCAGAATGCTACTTTCTAGTTTGTATGTGAAGATATTTCATAACCCGCATTGGACAAAATAATCTCAAATATCCACATGCAGATTCTACAAAACAACTGTTTCAAACCTGCTGAAACTAGAGAAAGCTTTAACTCTGTGAGATGAATACACACATCAGAAAGAAGTTTTGCAGAATGCTTCTGTGTAGTTTTTGTGGGAAGATATATCCTTTTTCACCATAGGCCCCAAAGCACTCCAAATGTCCACTTGCAGATATTTCAAACAGAGTGTTTCCAAACTGCTCAATCAATAGAAATGTTCAGCTCTGTGTATTGAATGCATACATCAGAAAGAAGTTGTTCAGAATGCTTCTGTCTAGTTTTTGAATGAAGATATTTCATAACCCCCATTGGATGAAATAATCTCAAATATCCACTTACAGATTCTAGAGAAAGACTTTTTAAAACCTGATGAACCTATAGAAAGTTTATCTCTGTGAGATGAATACACACATCAGAAAAAAATTTCACAGAATGCTTCAGTGTAGTTTTTGTGGGAAGATATATCCTTTTTCACCATAGGTCTCAAAGCACTCCAAATGTCCACATGCAGATTCTTCAAACAGAGTGTTTCCAAACTGCTCAATCAATAGAAAGTTTCAGCTCTGCGTGTTCAATGCATACATCACAAAGTAGTTGTTCAGAATTCTTCTGTCTAGTTTTTATGTAAAGATATTTCATAAACCACATTGAATGAAATAATCTCAAATATCAACTTGCGGATTCTAGAGAAAGACTGTTTCAAACCTGCTGAACCTAGAGAGAGCTTTAACTCTGTGAGATGAATACCCACATCAGAAAGAAATTTCGCAGATTGCTTCAGTGTAGTTTTTGTGGGAATACATATGCTTTTTCACCATAGGCCTCAAAGCACTCCAAATGGACGCATGCAGATTCTTCAGAGTGTTTCCAAACTGCTCAATCAATAGAAAGGTTCAGCTCTGTGTATTGAAGGCACACATCAGAAAGAAGTTGTTCAGAATGCTTCTGTCTAGCTTCTATGCGAAGATATTTCATAACCCGCATTGGACCAAATAATCTCAAACATCCACATGCAGATTCTACAAAAAAAGTGTTTCAAACCTGCTGAATCTACAGAAAGCTTTAACTCTGTGAGGTGAATACACACATCAGAATGAAATTTCGCAAAACGCTTCTGTGTAGTTTTTGTGGGAAGATATATCCTTTTTCACCATAGGCCTCAAAGCACTCCAAATGTCCACTTCCAGATTCTTCAAACAGAGTGTTTCCAAACTGTTCAATCAATAGAAACGTTCAGCTCTGTGAATTGAATGCATACATCAGAAAAAGTTGTTCAGAATGCTTCTGTCTAGTTTTTAAGTGAAGATATTTCATAACCCCCGTTGGACGAAATAATCTCAAATATCCACTTGCAGATTCAAGAGAAAGACTATTTAAAACCTGAAGAAACTATAGAAAGTTTTAACAATGTGAGATGAAAACACACATCAGAAAGAAATTTCGCAGAATGCTTCTCTGTAGTTTTTGTGGGAAGATATACACTTTTTCACCATAGGCCTCAAAGCAGTCCAAATGTCCACTTGCAGATTCTTCAAACAGAGTGATTCCAAACTGCTCAATCAATAGAAATGTTCAGCTCTGTGTATTGAATGCACCGATCAGAAAGAAGTTGTTCAGAATGCTTCTGTCTAGTTTTTATATGAAGATATTTCATAACCCGCATTGGATGAATACTCTCAAATGTCCTATTCCAGATTCTACAGAAAGACTGTTTCAAACCTGCTGAACCTAGAGATAGCTTCAACTCTGTGAGATGAATAAACACATCGAAAGAAATTTCGCAGAATGCTTCTGTGTACTTTTTGTGGGAAGATATATGCTTTATCACCGTATGCCTCAAAGCACTCCAAATGTCCACTTGCAGATACTTTCAACATAGTGTTTCCAAACGGCTCAATCAATAGAAAGTTTCAGCTCTGCGTTTTCAATGCATACATCAGATAGAAGTTGTTCAAAATTCTTCTGTCTAGTTTTTATGTAAAGATATTTTATAACTCGAATTGGACAAAATAATCTCAAATATCGACTTGCAGATTCCAGAGAAAGAATGTATCAATCTTGCTGAACCTAGAGAATGCTTTAACTCTGTGAGATGAATACACACATCAGAAAGAAATTTTGCAGAATGCTTCTGTGTAGTTTTTGTGGGAAGATATATCCTTTTTCACCATAGGCCTCAAAGCACTCCAAATGTCTCCGTGCAGTTTCTTCAAACAGAGTGTGCCCAAACTGCTCAATCAAGAGAATGGTTCAGCTCTGTGTATTGAATGCATACATCAGAAAGAAGTTGTTCAGAATGCTTCTGTCTAGTTTTTATGGGAAGATAGTTCATAACCCACATTGGACGAAATAATATGAAGTATCCACTTGCAGTTTCTGCAAAAAGACAGTTTCAAACCTGCTGAACCTAGAGAAAGCTTTAACTCTGTGAGATGAATACAGACATCAGAAAGAAATTTCGCAGAATGCTTCTGTGTAGTTTTTGGGGGAAGATATATCCTTTTTCACCATAGGCCTCAAAGCACTCCAAATGTCGACTTGCAGTTTCTTAAAACCGAGTGTTTCCAAACTGCCCAATCAATAGAAAGTTTCAGCTCTGTGTATTGAATGCATACATCGGAAAGAAGTTTTTCAGAATGCGTCTGTGTAGTTTTCATGTGAAGATATTTCATAACTCGCATTGGACAAAATAATCTCAAATATCCACTTGCAGATTCTAGAGAAAGACTGTTTCAAACCTGATGAACCTAAAGAATGATTTAACTCTATGAGATGGATACACACATCAGAAAGAAATTTCGCAAAATGCTTCCGTGTAGTTTTTATGGGAAGATATATCCTTTTTCACCATATGCCTCAAATCACTCCAAATGTCCACTTGCGGTTTCTTCAGAGTGTTGCCAATCTGCTCAATCAATAGAAAGGTTCAGCTCTGTGTATTGAATGCGTACATCAGAAAGAAGTTGTACAGAATGCTTCTGTCTAGTTTTTATGTGAAGATATTTTGTAACCCGCATTGGACGAAGTAATTTCAAATATCCAGTTGCAGATTCTAGAGAAAGGCTGTTTGAAATCTGCTGAACATAGAGAATGCTTTAACACTGTGAGAAGCATACATACATCTGAAAGAAATTTAGCAGAATTTTCTGTGTATATTTTGTGGGAAGATATATCCTTTTTCACCATAGGCCACAAAGCATTCCAAATGTCCACATGCAGATTCTTCAAACAGAGAGGTTCCAAACTGCTCAATCAATAGAAAGTTTCACCTCTGTGTACTGAATGCATACATCAGAAAGAAGTTGTTCAGAATGCTTCTGTGTAGTTTTTATGTGAAGATATTTCATAACTCATTTTAGACGAAATAATCTCAAATATCCACTTGCTGATTCTAGAGAAAGACTGTTTCAAACCAGCTGAACCTAGAGAATGATTTAAATCTGTTAGATGAATACACACATCAGAAATAAATTTCGCAAAATGCTTCTGTGTAGTTTTTGTGGGAAGATATATCCTTTTTCACCAGAGAACACAAAGCACTCCACATGTCCACATGCAGATCCTTCAAACCGTGTGTTTCCAAACTGCTCAATCAATAGAAGGCTTCTCCACTGTGTATTGAAGGCATACATCAGAAATAAGTTGTTCAGAATACTTCTGTGTGGTTTTTATGTGAAGATATGTCATAACCCGCATTGGATGAAATAATCTCAAATATCCACTTGCAGATTCTAGAGAAAGACTGTTTCAAACCTGCTGAACCTAGAGAATGTTTTAACTCTGTGAGATGAATACACACAACAGAAAGAAATTTCGCAAAATGCTTCTGTATAGTTTTTGTGGGAAGATATATACTTTTTCCAATAGGCCTCAAAGCCCTCCAAATGTCCACTTGCATTTTCTTCAAACAGAGTGTCTCCAAACTGCTCAATCAATAGAAAGGTTCAGCTCTGTGCATTGAATGCATACATCAGAAAGTAGTTGTTCAGAATGCTTCTGTATAGTTTTTATGTGAAGATATTTCATAACCTGCATTGGACTAAATAATCTCAAATATGCACTTGTAGATTCTAAAAAAAGTCTCTTTGAAACTTGCTGAACCTAGAGAAAGCTTTAAATCTGTGAGTTGAATACACACGTCAGAAAGAAATTTCGCAGAACGCTTCTGTGTAGTTTTTGTGGGAAGATATAACCTTTTTCACCATAGGCCTCAAAGCACTTCACATGTCCACTTGCAGCTTCCTCAAACAGAGTATTTTCAAACTCCTCAATCAATAGTGAGGTTCAGCTCTGTGTATTGAATGCATACATCAGAAAGAAGTTGTTCAGAATGCATCTGTCTAGTTTTTATGTGATGATATTTCATAACCCGCATTTTATGAAATAATGTCAAATATCCACTTTCAGATATTACAAAAACACTGTTTCAAAACTGCTGAACCTAGAGAAAGCTTTAACTCTGTGAGATGAATAAACACATGAGAAAGAAATTTCCCAAAATTCTTCTGTGTAGTTTTTGTGGGAAGATATATCCTTTTTCACCATAGGCATCAAAGCAGGGCAAATGTCCACTTGCAGATTCTTCAAACAGTGTGTTTCCAAACTGCTCAGTCAATAGAAAGTTCAGCTCTGTGTATTGAGTACATACATCAGAAAGAAGTTTTTCAGAATGCTTCTGTCTAGTTTTTATGTGAAGATGTTTCACAACCTGCATTGGATGAAATAATCTCAAATATCCCCTTGCAGATTATACAAAAAGACAGTTTTAAACCTGCTGTAATTTGAGAAAGCTTTAACTCTGTGAGATGAATACACACATCAGTAAAAATTTCGCAGAATGCTTCTGTGTAGTTTTTCTGGGAAGATATATACTTTTACAGCATAGGCCTCAAAGCACTCCAAATGTCCACTTGCAGTCTCTTCAAACCGAGTGTTTCCAAACTGCTCAATCAATAGAAAGTTTCAGCTCTTTGTATTGAATGCATACATCAGAAAGAAGTTGTTAAGAATTCTTCTCTCTAGTTTTTATGTGAAGATATTTCATAACCCGCATTGGACGACATAATGTCAAATATCTACTTGCAGATTCTACAAAAAGACTGTTTCAAACCTGCTGAATCTAGAGAAAGCTGTAACTCTGTGAGATGAATACATACATCAGAAAGAAATTTCGCAGAATGCTTCTGTGTAGTTCTTGTGGGAAGATATATCCTTTGTCACCATAGGCCTCAAAGCACTCCAAATGTCCACATGCAGATTCTTCAAACAGAGTGTTTCCAAACTGCTCAATCGATAGAAAGACTCACCTCTGCGTGTTGAATGCATACATCAGAAAAAAGTTGTTAAGAATGCTTCTGTGTAGCTTTTATATTTAGATATTTCATAACCCGCATTGCGTGAAATAATCTCAAATATCCACTTGCAGATTCTAGAGAAAGACTGTTTCAAACCTGCTGAACCTAGAGAATGTTTTAACTCTGTGAGATGAATACACACATTAGAAAGCAATTTCGCAGAATGCTTCTGTGTAGTTTTTGTGGGAAGATATATCCTTTTTCACAATAGAGAAAGACTGTTTCAATCCTGCTGATCCAAGAGAATGCTTTTACTCTGTGAGATGAATACACCCATCAGAAAGAAATTTCGCAGAATGCTTCTGTGTAGTTTTTGTGGGAAGATATATCCTTTTACACCATAAGCCTCAAAGCACTTCAAATGTCCACTTGCAGTTTCTTCAAACAGAGTGTTTTCAAACCGCTCAATAAAGAGAAATATTCAGCTCTGTGTATTGAATGCATACATCAGAAAGAAATTGTTCAGAATTCTTCTGTCTAGTTTTTATGTGAAGATATTTCATAACCCACATTGGACGAAATAATCTCAAATATCCACTAGCAGATTCTAGAGAAAGACTGTTTCAAACCTGCTGAACCTAGAGAAAGCTATAACTCTGTGAGAGGAATACAAACATCAGATAGAAATTTCACAGAATCCTTCTGTGTAGTTTTTGTGGGAAGATATATCCTTTTTCACCATAGGCCTCAAAGCACTCCAAATGTCCACTTGCAGTTTCTTCAGAGTGTTTCCAAACTGCTCAATCAATAGAAAGGTTAAGCTCTGTGTATTGAGTGCATACATCCAAATGTAGTTGTTCAGGATGATTCTGTCTAGTTTTTATATGAAGATATTTCATAACCGGCATTGGATGAAATAATCTCCATTATCCACTTTCAGATACTACAAAAAGATTCTTTGAAACCTGCTGAACCTAGACAAAGCTTTAAGTCTGTGTGATGAATACACCCATCAGAAAAAATTTCACAGAATGCTTCTGGGTAGTTTTTGTGGGAAGATCTATCCTTTTTCACCATAGGCCTCAAAGCATTCCAAATGTCCACATTCAGATTCTTCAAACAGAGTGCTTCCAAACTGCTCAATCAATAGGAAGTTTCACCTCGGTGTATTGAATGCATACATCAGAAAGAAGTTGTTCAGAATGCTTCTGTGTAGTTTTTATATTTCGATATTTCATAACCCACATTGCATGAAATAATCTCAAATATCCACTTGCAGATTCTACAGAACGACTGTTTCAAACCTGCTGAACCTAGAGAATGCTTTAACTCTGTGAGATGAATACACACATTAGAAAGAAATTTCGCATAATGCTTCTGTGTAGTTTTTGTGGGAAGATATATCCATTATCACCATAGCCCTCAAAGCACTCCAAATGTCCACTTGCAGTTTCTTCAAACAGAGTGTTTCCAAACTGCTCAATCAATAGAAAGTTTCAGCTCTGTTTATTGATTGCATACATCAGAAAGAATGTGTTCAGAATGCTTCTGTCTAGTTTTTATGGGAATATATTCCATAACCCGCATTGGACGAAATAATCTCAAATATCCACTTGCAGATTCTACAAAAAGACAGTTTCAAACCTGCTGAACCTAGAGAAAATTTTAACTCTGTGAGATGAATACACACATCAGAAGGAAATTAGGCAGAATGCTTCTGTGTAGTTTTTGTGGGAAGATATATCCTTTTACACCATAAGCCTCAAAGCACTTCAAATGTCCCCTTGCAGTTTCTTCAAACAGAGTGTTTTCAAACCGCTCAATAAAGAGAAATATTCAGCTCTGTGTATTGAATGCATACATCAGAAAGAAATTGTTCAGAATTCTTCTGTCTAGTTTTTATGTGAAGATACTTCACAACCCACATTGGAAGAAATAATCTCAGATATCCACTTGCAGATTCTACAAAAAGACTGTTTCAAACCTGCTGAACCTAGAGAAAGCTTTAACTCTGTGAGAGGAATACAAACACCAGATAGAAATTTCGCAGAATCCTTCTGTGTAGTTTTTGTGGGAAGATATATCCTTTTTCACCATAGGCCTCAAAGCACTCCAAATGTCCACTTGCAGTTTCTTCAGAGTGTTTCCAAACTGCTCAATCAATAGAAAGGTTCAGCTCTGTGCATTGAATGCATTCATCAAAATGTAGTTGTTCAAAATGATTCTGTCTACTTTTTATATGAAGATATTTCATAACCGGCATTGGATGAAATAATCTCCATTATCCACTTTCAGATACTACAAAAAGATTCTTTGAAACCTGCTGAACCTAGAGAAAGCTTTAACTCTGTGTGATGAATACACACATCAGAAAAAATTTCACAGAATGCTTCTGGGTAGTTTTTGTGGGAAGATATATCCTTTTTCACCATAGGCCTCAAAGCATTCCAAATGTCCACATTCAGATTCTTCAAACAGAGTGCTTCCAAACTGCTCAATCAATAGGAAGTTTCACCTCGGTGTATTGAACGCACACATCAGAAAGAATTTGTTCTGAATGCTTCTGTGTAATTTTTATGTGAAGATATTTCATAACACTCATTGGATGAAGTAATCTCAAATATCCGCTTGCAGATTCTAGAGAAAAACTGTTTCAAACCTGCTGAACCTAGAGAATGCTTTAATTCTGTGAGATGAATACACATATCAGAAAAAAATTTCACAAAATGCTTATGCGTAGTTTTTGTGGGAAGATATATCCTTTTTAACCATCGGCCTTATAGCACTCAAAATGTCCACATGCAGATTCTTCAAACAGAGGTTTTCCAAACTGCTCAATCAAGAGAAAGGTTCAGCTCTCTCTATTGAATGCGTACATCATAAATAAGCTGTTCAGAATGCTTCTGTCTAGTTTTTATGTGAAGATATTTCAAAACCCACATTGGACGAAATTATCTCAAATATCCACTTGCAGATTATACAAAAAGACTGTTTCAAACCTGCTGAACCTAGAAAAAGCTTTAACCCTGTGAGATGAATACACACATCAGAAAGAAATTTCGCAGAATGCTTCTGTGTAGTTTTTCTGGGAAGATATATCCTTTTTCACCATAGGCCCCAAAGCACTCCAAAGGTCCACATGCAGATTCTTCAAACAGAGATTTTCCAAAGTGCTTATTCAATAGAAAGTCTCACCTCTGTGTGTTGAATGCATACATCAGAAAACAGTTGCTCAGAATGCTTCTGTGTAGTTTTTATGTGAAGATATTCCATAACCCACATTGGACGAAATAATCTCAAATATCCACTTGCAGATTCTAGAGAAAGACTGTTTCAAACCTGCTGAACCTAGAGAATGCTTTAGCTCTGTGAGATGAATACACACGTTAGAAAGAAATTTCACAGAATGCTTCTGTGTAGTTTTTGTGGGAAGATATATCCTTTTTCCCAATAGGCCTCAAAGCCCTCCAAATGTCCACTTGCAGTTTCTTCAAACAGAGTGTTTCCCAACTGCTCAATCAATAGAAAGTTTCAGCTCTGGACATTGAATGCATACATTAGAAAGAAGTTGTTCAGAATGCTTCTGTATAGTTTTTATGTGAAGATATTTCATAACACGCATTGGACGAAATAATCTCAATTATCCACTTGCAGATTCTACAAAAAGATTCTTTCAAACCTGCTGAACCTAGAGAAAGCTATAACTCTGTGAGATGAATACACACATCAGAAAGAAATTTCGCAGAATGCTTCAGTGTAGTTTTTGTGGGAAGATATATCCTTTTTCACCATAGGCCTCAAAGCATCCCAAATGTTCACATGCGGATTCTTCAAACAGAGAGTTTTCAAACTGCTCAATCAATAGAATGTTTCAGCTCTGTGTATTGAATGCATACATCAGAAAGAAGTTGTTCAGAAAGCTTCTGTGTAGTTTTTATGTGAAGATATTTCATAACAAGCATTGGATGAAATAATCTCAAATATCCACTTGCAGATTCTAGAGAAAGACTGTTTCAATCCTGCTGATCCCGTAGAATGCTTTAACTCTGTGAGATGAATACACACATCAGAAAGAAATTTCGCAGAATGCTTCTGTGAAGTTTTTGTGGGAAGATATTTCCTTTTTCACCATAGGCCTTATAGCACTCCAAATGTCCACATGCAAATTCTTCGAACAGAGTGTTTCCAAACCTCTCCATCAATAGAAAGGTTCAGCTCTGTTTATTGAATGCATAGGTCATAAAGAAGTTGTTCAAAATGCTTCTGTCTAGTTTTTATGTGAAGATATTTCATAACCCGCATTGGACGAAATAATCTTAAATATGTACTTGCAGATTCTTCAAAAAACAGTTTAAATCCTACTGAACCTAGAGAAAGCTTAAACTCTGCAATGAATACACACATCAGAAGGAAATTTCACAGAATGCTTCCGTGTAGTTTCTGTGGGAGGATATATCCTTTTTCACCCTAGGACACAAAACACTCCAAATGTCCACGTGCAGATTCTTCGAACAGAGTGTTTCCAAACTGCTCAATCAATAGAAAGGATCACCTCTGTGTATTGAATGCATACATCAGAAAGAAGTTGCTCAGAATGCTTCTGTATAGTTTTTATGTGAGGGTATTTCATAACCTGCATTGGACAAAATTATCTCAAATATCCACTTGCAGATTCTACAAAAAGACTGTTTCAAACCTGCTGAACCTAGAGAAAGCTTTAACTCCGTGAGATGAATACACACATCAGAAAGAAATTTCACAGAATGCTTCTGTGCAGTTTTTGTGGGAAGATATTTCCTTTTTCACCATACGCCCCAAAGCACCCAAAATGCCCACATGGAGATTCTTCAAACAGACTGTTTCCAAACTGCTCAATCAATAGAAAGTTTCAGCTCTGTGTATTGAATGCATACCTCAGAAAGAAGTTGTTCAGAATGCTTCTGTCAAGTTTTATGTGAGGATATTTCATATCCCGCATTGGACGAAATAATCTCAAATATCCACTTGCAGATTCTAGAGAAAGACTGTTTCAAACCTGCTGAACCTAAAGAATGCTTTAACTCTGTGATATGAATACACACATCAGAAAGAAATTTCGCAGAATGCTTCTGTGTAGTTTTTATGGGAAGATATTTCCTTTTTCACCATAGGCCTCAAAACACTCCAAATGTCCACTTGCAGTTTCTTCAAACAGAGTGTTTCCAAACTGCTCAATCAATAGAAAGTTTATCCTCTGTGTATTGAATGCATACATCAGAAAGAAGTTGTTCAGAATGCATCTGTCTAGTTTTTATGTGAAGATATTACATAACCCGCAATGGACTAAATAATCTCAAATATCCACTTGCAAATTCTACAAAAAACAGTTTAGAACCTGCTGAACCTAGAGAAATCTTAAACTCTGTGAAATGAATACACACATCAGAAAGAAATTTCGCATAATTCTTCTGTGTAGTTTCTGTGGGAAGATATATCCTTTTTCACCATCAGCCTCAAAGCACTCCAAATGTCTACATGCAGTTTCTTCAAACAGAGTATTTCCAAGCTGCTCATTCAAAAGAAAGCTTCACCTCTGTGTATTGAATGCCTACATCAGAAAGAAGTTGCTCAGAATACTTCTGTCTAGTTTTTATGTGAGGATATTTCATAACACGCATTAAAAGAACTAATCTCAAATATCCACTTGCAGATTCAAGAGAAAGACTGTTTCAAACCTGCTGAATCTAGCGAATGCTTTAACTCTGTGAGATGAATACCTGTATCAGAAAGGAATTTCGCAGAATGCTTCTGTGTAAATTTGTGGGAAGATATAGCCTTTTTCACCATAGGCCTCAAAGCACTCAAAATGTCCACTTGGAGAATCTTCAAACAGGGTGTTTCCAAACTGCTCAGTCAATAGAAAGATTCACCTCTGTGTATTCAATTCATACATCGGAAGGAAGTTGTTCATCAGGCCTCTGCCTATTTTTTATGAGAAGATATTTCATGACAGGCATTGGACGAAATAATCCCAAATATCCACTTGCGGATTCTATAGAAAGACTGTTTAAAACCTGCTGAAGCTAGAGAAAGCATTAACTCTGTGAGATGAACACACACATCACAAAGAAATTTCGCCGAATGCTTCTGTATAGTTTTTGTGGGAAGATATATCCTTTTCCAACATAGGCTTCAAAGCACTCCAAATGTCCACTTGCAGATTCTTCAAACAGAGTGTTTCCAAACTGCTCAATCAGTAGAAAGCTTCAGGCCTGTATATTGAATGCATACGTCTGAAAGAAGTTGTTCAGAATTCTTCTGTCTAGTATTTATGTGAAGATATTTCATAACCCGCATTGTACGAACTAATCTCAAATATCTACTTGCAGATTCTAGAGAAAGACTGTTTCACACCTGCTGAACCTAGAGAATGTTTTATCTCAGTGAGATGAATAAACTCATCAGAAAAAAATTTAGCAGAATACTTCTGTGTAGATTTATGGGAAGATATATTCTTTTTCACCAAAGGCCTCAAAGCACTCCATATGTCCACTGGCAGATTATTCAAACAGGGTGTTTCCAAACTGCTCAGTCAATAGAAAGGTTAAGCTCTTTGTGTTGAATGCATACATTAGAAGGTAGTTGTTCAGCAGGCTTCTGCCTAGTTTTTATGAGAAGATATTTCATAACACGCATTGGAAAAAATAATCTCAAATATCCACTTGCAGATTCTAGAAAAAGACAGTTTCAAACCTCCTGAACCTAGAGAAAGCTTTAACTCTAGGACATGAATTCACACATCACAAAGAAATTTCGCAGAATCCTTCTGTGTAGTTATTGTGGGAATATACATCCTTTTTCACCATAGGCCTCAAAGCACTCCAAATGTCCACTTCCAGATTCTTCAAACAGAGTGTTTCCAAACTGCTCAATCAATAGAAATGTTCAGCTCTGCTTATTGAATGCATACGTCAGAAAGAAGTTGTTCAGAATGCTCCTGCCTACTTTTTATGTGAAGATATTTCATAACTCTCCATGGATTAAATAATATCAAATATACACTTGTAGATTCTAGAGAAAGACTGTTTCAAACTTCCTGAACCTAGAGAAATCTTTAACTCTGTGAGATGAATACACACATCACCAAGAAATTTGTAAGAATGCTTCAGTGCAGCTTTTGTGGGAAGATATACCCTTTTTCACCATAGGCCACAAATCACTTCAAATTTCCACTTGCAGATTCCTCAAACAGAGTGTTTCCAAAGTGAGCAATCTATAGAATGGTTCAGCTCTGTGTATTGAGTGAATACATCAGAAAGAAGTTGTTAAGAATTCCTCTGTGTAGTTTTTATGTGAAGATATTTCATAACCCTCCTTGGATGAAATAATCTCAAATATACACTTGCAGATTAAAGAGAAAGAGTGTTTCAAACCTGCTGAACCTAGAGAATGGTTTAACTCTGTGAGATGAATATTCACATGAGAAAGAAATTTCACAGAATGCTTCTGTGTAGTTTTTGTTGGAAGATATATTCTTTTTCACCATGGGCCTCTAAGCACTTGAAATATCCACATGCCGATTCATCAAACAGTGTGTTTCCAAACTGCTCAATCAATGGAAAATTTCACCTCTGTGTATTGAATTCATGCATCACGAAGTTGTTCAGAAAGCTTCTGTCTAGTTTTAATGTAAAGATATTTCATAACCAGCATTGGATGAAATAATCCAAATATCCAGTTGTAGATTCTAGAGAAAGACTGTTTCAAACCTGCTGAACCTAGAGAAAGCTTTAACTCTGTGAGATGAATATACACATCAGAAAGAAATTTCACAGAATGCTTCTGTGTAGTTTTTGTGGGAAGATATATCCTTTTTAACCATAGGCCAAAAAGCACTCCAAATGTCCACATGCAGATACTTCAAACAGAGAGTTTCCAAACTGCTCAATCAATAGAAAGGTTCACCTCTGTGTATTGAATGCATAAATCAGAAAGAAGTCATTCAGAATGCTTCTATCTAGTTTTTATGTGAAGATATTTCATAACCCGCATTGGACGAAATAATCTCAAATATCCACTTGCAGATTCTAGAGAAAGACTGTTTCAAACCTGCTGAACCTGGAGAATGCTTTAACTGTATGAGATGAATACACATATCAGAAAGAAATTTTGCATAATACTTCTGTGAAGTTTTTGTGGGGAGATATGTCCTTTTTCAACATAGGCCTCAAAGAACTCCAAATGTTCACTTGCAGTTTCTTCAAACAGAGTGTTTCCAAACTGCTCAAACAATAGAAAGGTTCAGCTTTGTGTATTGAATGCATACATCAGAAAGACGTTGTTCAGAATACTTCTGTCTACTTTTTATGTGAAGATATTTCATAACCCACATTGGACGATATAATCTCATATATGCACTTGCAGATTCTAGAGAAAGACTGTTTCAAAACTGCTGAACCTAGAGAAAACTTTAAATCTGTGAGGTGAATACACACATCAGAAAAGAATTTCGCAGAATGCTTCTGTGTAGTTTTTGTGGGAAGATGTATCCTTTTTCACCATAGGCCTCAAAGCACTCCAAACGTCCACTTGAGTTTTCTTCAGAGTTTTTCCAAACTGCTCAATCAGTAGAAAGGTTCAGCTCTGCGTATTGAATGCGTACATCAGAATGAAGTTGTACAGAATGCTTCTGTCTAGTTTTTATGTGAAGATATTTCATAATCCGCATTGAATGAAATAATCTCAAATATCCAGTTGCAGATAAACCTGCTGAACCTAGAGAATGCTTTAACTCTGTGGGAAGAATACACACATCAGAAAGAAATTTCGCAGAATGCTTCTGTGTAGTTTTTGTGGGAAGATATATTCTTTTTCACTGTAGAGCACAAAGCACTCCAAATGTCCACGTGCAGATTCTTCAAACAGAGTTTCCAAACTGCTCAATCAATAGAATGTTTCACCTCTGTGTATTGAATGTGTATATCAGAAAGCAGTTGTTCAGAATTCTTCTGTCTAGTTTTTATGTGAAGATATTTCATAACCCGCATTGGATGAAATAATTCAAATATCCACCTGCAGATTCTAGAGAAAGACTGTTTCAAACCTGCTGAACCAAGAGTATACTTTAACTCTGTGAGATGAATACACATATCAGAGAGAAATTTAGCTGATGCTTCTGTGTAGTTTTTGTGGAAAGATATATCCTTTTTCAACATAGCCCTCAAAGCACTCCAAATGTCCACTTGCAGTTTCCTCAGAGTGTTTCCAAACTGCTCAATCAATAGAAAGTTTTAGCTCTGTGTATTGAAAGCATACATCAGAAAAAAGTTGTTCAGAATGCTTCTGTCTAGTTTTCATGTGAAGATATTTCATAACCCTCATTAGACGAAATAATCTCAAATATCCACTTGCAGATTCTTGAGAAAGACTGTTTCAAACCTGCTGAACCTACAGAAAGCTTTATCTCTGTGAGATGAATACACACATCAGAAAGAAATTTCGCAGAATGCTTCTGTGCAGTTTTTGTGGGAAGATATATCCTTTTTCACCATAGGTCACAAAGCACTCCAAATGTCCTCTTGCAATTTATTCAAATAGAGTGTTTCCCAACTGCTCAATCAATAGAAATGTTCAGCTCTGTGTATTGAATGAATACATCAGAAAGAAGATGTTAAGAATGCTTCTGTCTAGTTTTTCTGTGAAGATATTTCATAACCCGCACTGGAGGAAATAATCTCAAATATCCAGTTGCAGATTCTAGAGAAAGACTTTTTCAAACCTGCTGAACCAAGAGAATGCTTTAACTCTGTGAGAAGAATACACACATCAGAAAGAAATTTAGGAGAATGCTTCTGTGTAGTTTTTGTGGGAAGATATATCCTTTTTCACTGTAGGCCACAAAGCACTCCAAATGTCCACATGCAGATTCTTCAAACAGACAGTTTCCAAACTGCTCAATCAATAGAAAGTTTCACCTCTGTGTGTTGAATGCATACATCAGAAAGAAGTTGTTCAGAATTCTTCTTTCTAGTTTTTATGTGAAGATATTTCATAACCCGTATTGGATGAAATAATCTCAAATATCCACTTGCAGACTCTAGAGAAAGACTGTTTCAAACCTGCTGAACCTAGAGTATGCTTTAACTCTGTGAGGTGAATACACACATCAGAGAGAAATTTAGCTAATGATTCGGTGTAATTTTTCTGGGAAGATATATCCTTTTTCACCATAGGCCTCAAAGCACTCCAAATGTCCACATGCAGATTCTTCAAACAGAGTTTTTCCAAACTGCTCAATCAATAGAAATGTTCACCTCCTTGCATTGAATGCATATATCAGAAAGAAGTTGTTCAGAATGCTTCTGTGTAGTTTTTAAGTGAAGGTATTTCATAACCCGCATTGGACAAAATAATCTCAAATATCCACTTGCAGATTCTATAAAAAGACTTTTTCAAACCTGCTGAACCTAGAGAAAGCTGTAACTCTGTGATATGAATACACACATCAGAAAGAAATTTCACAGAATGCTTCTGTGTAGTTTTTGTGGGAAGATATATCCTTTTTCACCATAGGCCTCAAAGCACTCAAAATGTCCACATGCAGATTCTTCAAACAGAGTGTTTCCAAACCGCTCAATCAGGAGAAAGCTTCAGCTCTATGTATTGAATGCATACATCAGAAAGCAGTTGTTCAGAATGCTTCTGTCTAGTTTTTATGTGAAGACATTTCATAACCAGCATTGGATGAAATAATCTCAGATATCCACTTGCAGATTCTAGAAAAAGACTGTTTCAAACCTGCTGCAAGTAGAGAAAGCTTTAACACTGTGAGATGAATACACACATCAGAAAGAAATTTCGCAAAATGCTTCTGTGTAGTTTTTATGGGTAGATATATCCTTTTTCACCATAGGCCCCCAAACACTCCAAATGTTCACTTGCAGTTTCTGCAAACAGAGTGTTTCCCAACTACTCAATCAATAGAAAGGTTCAGCTCTGTTTATTTAATGCCTACATAAGAAAGAAGTTGTTCAGAATCCTTCTGTCTAGTTTTTATTTGAAGATATTTCATAACCAGCATTGGACGAAATAATCACAAATATCCACTTGTAGATTGTACTAAAAGACTCTTTCAAACCTGCTTAATCCAGAGAAAGCTTTAACTCTGCGAGATGAATACACACATCCGAGAGAAATTTCGCAGAATGCTTCTGTGTAGTTTTTGTGGGCAGATATACCCTTTTTCACTATAGGCCTCAAAGCACTCCAAATGTCCACATGCAAATGCTTCAAACAGAGTGTTTCAAAACTGCTCAATCAATAAAAATGTTCAGATCTGTGTACTAAATGCATACATCTGAAAGAAGTTTTTCAGTATGCTTCTGTGTAGTTTTTATGTGAGGATATTTCATAACCCGCATTGGACGAAATAATCTCAAATATCCACTTGCAGATTCTACGGAAAGACGGTTTCAAACCTCCTGAACCTAGAGAATGCTTTAACTCTGTGAGATGAATACACACATCAGAAAGAAATTTCGAAGAATGCTTCTGTGTAGTTTTTGTGGGAAGATATATCCTTTTTCACCATAGGCCTCAAAGCACTCCGAATGTCCACATACACTTTCTTCAAACAGATTGTTTCCAAAATGCTGAATGAATAGAAAGGTTCAGTTCTGTGTATTGAATGCACACATCAGAAAGAAGTTGATCAGAATGCTTCTGTCTAGTTTTTGTGTGAAGATATTCCATAACCCGCATTGGATGAAATAATCTCCTATATCTACTTGCAGATTTTCAAAGGACTCTTTCAAACCTGCTGAACCTATAGAATACTTTAACTCTGTGAGATGAATACACACATCAGAAAGATATTTCACAGAATGCTTCTGTGTAGTTTTTGTGGGAAGATATATCCTTTTTCACCATAGGCTTCAAAGCACTAAAAATGTCCACTTTCAGTTTCTTCAAACAGAGTGTTTCCAAACTGCTCAATCAATAGAATGTTTCAGCTCTGTGTATTGAATGCACCGATGGGAAAGAAGTTGTTCGGAATGCTTATGTTTAGTTTTTATGTGGAGATATTTCATAACTCTCATTGGACGAAATAATCTCAAATATCCACTTGCTGATTCTACAAAAAGACTGTTTCAAACCTGCTGAGCCTAGAGAAAGCTTTAACTCTGTGAGATGAATACACACATCAGAAAGAAATTTCGCAGGGTTCTTCTGTGTACTTTTTGTGGGAAGATATACACTTTTAAATCATAGGCCTCAAAGCACTCCAAATGTTCACTTGCAGTTTCTTCAAATAGAGTGTCTCCAAACTGCTCAATCAATAGGATGGCTCAGCTCTGTGTATTGAATGCATACAACAGAAAGAAGTTGTTCAGAAGGCTTCTGTATAGTTTTTATGTGAAGATATTTCATAACCCGCATTGTACGAAATAATCTCAAATATTCACTTGCAGATTTTAGAAAAAGACGGTTTCAAACCTGCTGAACCTAGAGAATGCTTTAACTCTGTGAGATGAATACACACATCAGAAAGAAATTTCGCAGAATCCTTCTGTGTAGTTTTTGTGGGAAGATATATCCTTTTTAACCATAGGCCTCAAAGCACTCGAAGTGTCCACATGCAGATTCTTCAGAGTGCTTAGGAACTGCTCAATAAATAGAAAGTTTCACCCCTGTGTGTTCAGTGCATACATGAGAAAGAATTTTTCAGAATGCTTCTGCCTAGTTTTTGTGTGAAGATATTTCATAACCCGCATTGGGCGAAATAATCTCAAATATCAACTTGCAGATTCTACAAAAAGACTGTGTCAAACCTGCTGAACATAGAGAATGTTTTAACTCTGTGAGATGAATACACTCATCAGAAGAAATTTCGCAGAATGCTTCTGTGTAGTTTTTCTGGGAAGATATATCCTTTTTCACCATAGGCCTCAAAGCACTCCAAATGTCCACATGCAGATTCTTCAAACAGAGTGTTTCCAAACTGCTCAATCAATAGAAAGGTTCACTTCTGTGTATTGAATGCATACATCAGAAAGAAGTTGTTCAGAAGGCATCTGTCTAGTTTTTATGTGAAGATACTTCATAACACACATTGGGCGAAATGATCTAAAATATACACTGGCAGATTCTAGAGAAAGACTGTTTCAAAACTGCTGAACCTAGAGAATGCTTTAACTCTGTGAGATGAATACATACATCAGAAAGAAATTTCGCAGAATGGTTCTGTGTAGTTTTTGTGGGAAGATATATCCTTTTTCACCATAGGCCTCAAAGCACTGAAATGTCCACTTGCAGTTTCTTCAAACAGAGTGTTTCCAAACTGCTCAATCATTAGAAAGGATCAGCTCTGTGTATTGAATGCATACATCAGAAAGAAATTGTTCAGAATGCTTCTGTCTAGTTTTTATTTGAAGATATTTCATAACTCTCATTACATGAAATTTTCTCAAATATCCACTTGCAGATTCTAGAGAAATACTGTTTCAAAGCTGCTGAACATAGAGAAAGCTTTAACTCTGTGAGAAGAATACACACATCAGGAAGAAATTTCGCAGAATGATTCTGTGTAGTTTTCGGGGGAAGATATATCCTTTTTCTTCATAGGCCTCAAAGCACTCCAAATGTCCACTTGCAGATTCTTCAAAAAGGGTGTTTCCAAACTGCTCAATCAATAGAAAGGTTCAGGTCTGCGTATGGAATGCATTCATTAGAAAGAAGTTGTTCGGAATGCTTCTGTCTAATTTTAATGTGAAGATATTTCATAACCCGCAGTTGACGAAAAAACCTCAAATATCCACTTGCAGATTCTAGAGAAAGACTGTTTCAAACCTGCTGAACTTAGAGAAAGCTTTAACTCTGTGAGATGAATACACACATTGCAAAGAAATTTCACAGAATGCTTCTGTGTAGTTTTTGTAGGAAGATATGTCCTTATTGACCCTAGGCCTCAAAGCAATCCATATGTCCACTTGCAGTTTCTTAAAACAGAGGTATCCAAACTGCTCAATCAATAGAAAGGTTCAGCTCTGTGTATTGAATGCATACATCGGGAAGAATTTGTTCAGAATGCTTCTGTCTAGTTTATATGTTAAGACATTTCATAACCCTCATTGGACGAAATAATCTCAAATATCCACTTGCTGATTCTCCAAAGGACTCTTTCATACCTGCTGAACCTAGAGAAAGCTTTAACTCTGTGAGATGAATACACACATCAGAAAGAAATTTCGAAGAATGCTTCTGTGTAGTTTTTGTGGGAAGATATATCCTTTTTCACCATAGTCCTCATAGCACTCCAAATGTCCACTTGCAGTTTCTTCATACAGAGGGTTTCCAAACTGCTCAATCAATAGAAAGCTTCAGCTCTGTGTATTGAATGCATACATCAGAAAGAAGTTGTTCAGAATGCTTCTGTCTACTTTTTATGTGAAGATATTTCATAACACCCATTGGATGAAATAATCACAAATATCCACTTGCAGATTCTAGAGAAAGACTGTTTCAAAACTGCTGAATATAGAGAATGATTTAACTCTGTGAGATGAATACACACATGAGAAAGTAATTTCGCAAACTGCTTCTGTGTAGTTTTTGCAGGAACATATATCCTTTTTCAACATAGGCCTCAAAGCATTCCAAACGTTCACTTGCAGTTTCTTCAAAGTGTTTCCAAACTGCTCAATTAATAGAAAATTTCAGCTCTGTGTATTGAAGGCGTACATCAGAAAGAAGTTGTTCAGAATGCTTCTGTCTAGTTTTTATGTGAAGATGTTTAATAACCCTCAATAAACGAAATCTCAAATATCCACTCGCAGATTCTAAAAAAAGACTGTTTCAAACCTGCTAAACCTAGAGAAAGCTTTAATTCTGTGAGATGAATACACGCATCAGAACGAAATTTCGCAGAATACTTCTGTGTAGATTTCGTTGGAAGATATATCCTTTTTCACCATTGGCCTCAAAGCACTCCAAATGTCCACTTGCAGTTTCTTCAAACAGAGTGTTTCCAAACTGCCCATTCAATAGAAAGGTTCAGCTCTGTGTATTGAATGCATACATCAGAAAGAAGTTGTTCAGAATGCTTCTGTCTACTTTTTATGTGATGATATTTCATTACCCGCATTGGACAAAATAATCTCAAATATCCACTTGCAGATCTTCCAAAGAACCCTTTAAAACCTGCTGAACCTAGAGAAAGCTTTAACTCTGTGAGATGAATACACACATCAGAAAGAAATTTCGCGGAATGCTTCTGTGTAGTTTTTGAAGGAAGATGTATCCTCTTTCACCATATGCCTGAAAGCACTCCAAATGTCCATTTGCAGTTTCTTCAAACACAGTGTTTCCAAACTGCCCAATCAATATAAAAGTTCAGCTCTGTGTATTGAATGCATACATCTGAAAGAAGTTGTTCAGAATGCTTCTGTGTAGTTTTCATGTGAAGATATTTCATAACTCGCATTGGACGAAATAATCTCAAATATAAACTTGCAGATTCTAGAGAAAGACTGTTTCAGATCTGCTGATCTTACAGAAAGCTTTAAATCTGTGAGATGAATACACACATCAGAAAGAAACTTTGCAGAATGCTTCTGTGTAGTTTGTGTGGGAGGAAATATCCTTTTTCACCCTACGCCTCAAAGCACTCCAAATGTCCACTTGCAGTTTCTTCAAAGAGAGATTTTCCATACTGCTCAATCAATAGAAAGGTTCAGTTCTGTGCATTCAATACATATGTCGGAAAGTAGTTCAGAATGCTTCTGTCTAGTTTTTATGTGAAGATATTTCATAACCCACATTGGATGAAATAATCTCAAATATTCACCTGCAGATTCTAGAGGAAGACAGTTTCAAACCTGCTGAACTTAGAGAAAGCTTTAACTCTGTGAGGTGAATACACACATCAGAAAGAAACTTCCCAGAATGCTTCTGTGTACTTTTTGTGGGAAGATATATCCTTTTTACCATAGGCGTCAAAGCACTCCAAATGTCCACTTGCAGTTACTTCAAACAGAGTGTTCCCAAACTGCTCAATCAATAGAAAATTTCTGCTCTGTGTATTCAATGCATACATCAGAAAGTAGTTGTTCAGAATGCTTCTGTCAAGTTTTTATGTGAAGATATTTCATAACACACATTGGACGAAATAATTTCAAATATCCACTTGCAGATTCTACAAAAAGACTATTTCAAACCTGCTGAGCTTAGAGAAAGCATTAACTCTGTGAGATGAATACACACATCAGAAAGAAATTTCGCAGAATCCTTCTGTGTAGCTTTTGTAGGAAGATATGTCATTTTTCACCATAGGCCTCAAAGCACTCCAAATGTCCACTTGCAGCTTCCTCAAACAAAGTGGTCCCAAACTACCCAATCAACAGAAATTTTCATCTCTGTGTATTGAATGCACACCTCAGAAAGAAGTTGTTCAGAATGCTTCTGTCAAGTTTTTAGTTGAAGGTATTTCATAACCCACGTTGGATGAAATAATCTCAAATATCCACTTGCAGATTACAGAGAAAGACTCTTTCAAACGTGCTCAACCTAGAGAATGCTTTAACTCTGTGAGATGAATACACACATCACAAAGAAATTTCGCAGAATGCTTCTGTGTAGTTTTGTGGGAAGATATATCCTTTTTCACCGTAGGCCTCAAAGCACTAGAAAATGTCCACATGCAAATTCTTCAAACAGAGTGTTTCCATACAGCTCAATCAATAGATAGGTTCAGTTCTGTGTATTGAATGCATGCATCAGAAAGAAGTTGTTCAGAATGTCTTGTTTTTACGTGAAGATGTTTCATAACCCACATTGGATGAAACAATCTCAAATATCCACTTGCAGATTCCACAAAAAGACTCTTTCAAACCTGCTGAACCTCGAGAAAGCTTTACATCTGTGAGATGAATACACACATCAGAAAGAAACTTCGCAGAATTCTTCTGTGTCATTTTGGTGGGAAGATATATCCTTTTTACCATAGGTCTCAAAGCAATCCAAATGTCCACTTGCAGTTTCTTCAGAGTGTTTCCAAACTGCTCCATCAAAAAAATGTTCAGCTCTGTGTATTGAATGCACTGATCAGAAAGAAGTTGTTCAGAATGCTTCTGTCTAGTTTTTATGTGAAGATATTTCATAACAGGCTTCGGACCAAATAATCTCAAATATCCACTTGCAGATTCTAGAAAAAGACTGTTTACAACCTGCTGAACTTAGAGAAAGCTTTCACTCCGTGAGATGAATACACACATCAGAAGGAAATTAGGCAGAATATTTCTGTGTAGTTTTTTTCGGAAGATATATCCTTTTTCACCTTAAGCCCCAAAGCCCTCCAAATGTCCACTTGCAGATTCTTCAAACACAGTGTTTCCAAACTGCTCAATCAAAGAAAGGTTCAGCTCTGTGTATTGAAGGCACCGATCAGAAAGAAGTTCTTCAGAATGCTTCTGTCTAAGTTTTTAGGTGAAGAATTTCATAACGGGCTTCGGATGAAATAAGCTCAAATATCCACCTGCAGATTGTAGAAAAAGACTGTTTCAAACCTGCTGTACTTAGAGAAAGCTTTAACTCTGTGAGATGAATACACCCATCAGAAAGAAATTTCGCAGAATGTTTCTGTGTAGTTTATCTGGGAAGATATATCCTTTTTCACCATAGGCCTCAAAGCCCTACAAATGTCCACGTGCAGATTTTTCAAACACAGTGTTTACAAACTGCTCCATCAAAAGAAATGTTCAGATCTGTGTATTGAATGCAAGGATCAGAAAGAAGTTGTTCAGAATGCTTCCGTCTTATTTTTAATGTGAAGATATTTCATAACCCGCTTTGGATGAAATAATCTCAAATACCCACTTGCAGATTCTAGAAAAAGACTGTTTCTAACCTGTTGAACTTAGAGAAAGCTTTAACTCAGTGAGATGAATACACACATCCAAAAGAAATTTCACAGAATGTTTCTGTGTAGTTTTTCTGGGAAGATATATCTTTTTCACCATAGCACTCAAAGCCATCCAATTTTCCACTAGCCGGTTCTTCAAACAGAGTGTTTCCAAACTACTCCATCAAAAGAAAGATTCAGCTGTGTGTACTCAATGCACCTTTCAGAAAGGTGTTGTTCAGAATGCTTCTGTCTAGTTTTTATGTGAAGATATTTCATAACCCGCTTCGGACGAAATAATCTCAAATATCCACTTGCAGATTCTAGAAAAAGACTGTTTCAAACCTGCTGAACGTAGAGAAAGCTTTAACTCCATGAGATGAGTACACACATCAGAAAGAAATTTAGCAGAATGTTTCTCTGTAGTTTTTCTGGGAAGATACATCCTTTTTCATCATAGGCCTCAAAGCCCTCCCAATGTCCACTTACAGATGCTTCAAACAGAGTGTTTCCAAACTGCTCCATCAAAAGAAAGGTTCAGCTCTGTGTACTGAAGGCACCGATCAGAAAAAAGTTCTTCAGAATGCTTCTGTCTAGTTTTTATGTGAAGATATTTCATAACCCGCGTTGGACAAATAATCTCAAATGTACAATTGCAGATTATAGAAAAAGACTGTTTCAAACCTGCTGAACTTGGAGAAAGCTTTACATCCGTCAGATGAATGCACACGTCTGAAAGAAACTTCGCAGAATGTTTCTGTGTAGTTTATCTGGGAAGATATATCCTTTTTCAACATAGTCCTGAAAGCCCTCCAAATGTCCACTTGCAGATTCTTCAAACAGAGTGTTTCCAAACTGCTCAATCAAAAGAAAAGTTCGTCTCTGTGTATTGAATGCACAGATCATAAAAAAGTTGTTCAGAATATCTCTGCCTTGTTTTTATGTGAAGATATTTCATAACCCGCTTCGTACGAAATAATCTCAAATATCCACTTGCAGATTCTAGAAAAAGACCTTTCCAAGCCTGCTGAACTTAGAGAAAGCTTCAACTCCTTGGGATGAATACACACATCAGAAAGAAACTTCGCAGAATGTTTCTGTGTAGTTTTTCTGGGAAGATATATCCTTTTTCACCGGAGGCCCCAAAGCCCTCCAAATGTCCACATGCAGATCCTTCAAACAGTGTGTTTCCAAACTGTTCAGTCAAAAGAAAGGTTCAGATCAGTGTACTGCATGCACCTTTCAGAAAGAAGTTGTTCAGAATGCTTCTGTCTAGTTATTATGTGAAGATATTTCATAACCTGCTTCGGACGAAATAATCTCGAATATCCACTTGCAGATTCTAGAAAAAGACTGTTTCAAACCCGCTGAACTTAGAGAAAGCTTTAACTCCTTGAGATGAATACACACATCAGAAAGAAATTTAGCAGAATGTTTTTGTGTTGTTTTTTGGGAAGATATATCCTTTTTCACCATAGGCCACAAAGCCCTCCAAATGTCCACTTGCAGATTCTTCAGAGTGTTTCCAAACTGCTGCATCAAAAGAAAGGTTGAGCTATGTCTATTGAAGGCACTGATCAGAAAAAAGTTGTTCAGAATGCTTCTGTCTGGTACCTATGTGAAGATATTTCATAACCCGCTTTGGACGAAATAATCTCAACTATCCACTTGCAGATTATAGAAAAAGACTGTTTCAAACCTGATGAACATAGAGAAAGATTTAACTCTGTGAGATGAATACACACATCAGAAAGAAATTTCGCTGAATGTTTCTGTGTAGTTTTTCTGCGAAGATATATCCTTTTTCACCATAGGCCTCCAAGGCCTCCAAATGTCCACTTGCAGATTCTTCAAACAGAGTGTTTCCAAACTGCTCAATCAAAAGAAAGGTTCAGCTCTGTGTGTTGAACGCACGGATCAGAAAGAAGTTGTTCAGAATGCTTCTGTCTAGTTTTTATGTGAAGATATTTCATAACCTGCTTCGATAGAAATAATCTCAAATATACATTTGTAGATTCTAGAAAAAGACTGTTTCAAACCTGCTGAACTTAGAGAATGCTCTAACTCTGTGAGATGAATACACACATCAGAAATAAACTTCGCAGAATGATTCTGTGTAGTATTTCTGGGAAGATATATCCTTTTTCACCATAGGCCTCAAAGCCCTCCAAATGTCCACTTGCAGATTCTTCAAACAGAGTGTTTCCAAACTGCTCAATCAAAAGAAGGGTTCAGCTCTGTGTATTGAATGCACCACTCAGAAAGAAGTTGTTCAGAATGCTTCTGTCTATCTTTTATGTGAAGATATTTCATAACCCGCTTCGGATGATATAATCTCAAATATCCACTTGCAGATTCTAGAAAAAGACTCTTTCAAACCTGCTGAACTTAGAGAAAGCTTTAACTCCGTGAGATGAATAAACACATGAGAAAGAAACTTCGCAGAATGTTTCTGTGTAGTTTTTCTGGGAAGATATATCCTTTTTCACCATAGGCCGCAAAACCCTCCAAATGTCCACTTGCGGATTCTTCAAACAGAGGGTATCCAAACTGCTCAATCAAAAGAAAGGTTCAGCTCTGTGTATTGAATACACGGATCAGAAAGAAGTTGTTCAGAATACTTCTGTCTGGTTCTTATGTGAAGATATTCATAACCTGCTTTGGATGAAACAATCTCATATATCCACTTGCAGATTCTAGAAAAAGACTGTTTCAAACCTGATGAACTTAAAGAAATCTTTAACTCTGTGAGTTGAATACACACATCGGAAAGAAATTTCGCAGAATGTTTCTGTGTAGTTTTTCTGAGAAGATATATCCTTTTTCACCATAGGCCTCAAAGGCCTCCAAATGTCCACTTGCAGATTCTTCAAACAGAGTGTTTCCAAACTGCTCAATCAAAAGAAAGGTTCAGTTCTGTGTATTGAATGCATGGATCAGAAAGAAGTTGTTCAGAATGCTTCTGTCTAGTTTTTATGTGAAGATATTTCATAACACGCTTCGGACGAAATAATCTCAAATATCCACTTGCAGATTCTAGAAAAAGACTGTTTCAAACCTGCTGAACTTAGAGAAAGCTATAAATCCGTGAGATGAGTACACATATCAGAAAGAAACTTCGCAGAATATTTCTGTGTAGTTTTTCTCAGAAGATATATGCTTTTTCACCATAGGCTTCAAAGCCCTCCAAAAATCCACTTGCAGATTCTTCAAACAGAGTGTTTCCAAACTACTCAATCAAAAGAAAGGTTCAGCTCTGTGTATTGAATGCACGGATCAGAAAGAAGTTGTTCAGAATGCTTCTGTCTAGTATTTATGAGAAGATATTTCATAACCCGCTTCGGACGAAATAATCTCAAATATCCACTAGCAGATTCTAGAAAAAGACTGTTTCAAACCTGCTGAACTTAGGGAAAGCTTTAACTCCTTGAGATGACTACAAACATCAGAAAGTAACATCGCAGAATATTTCTGTGTAGCTTTTGTGGGAAGATATATCCTTCTTCACCATAGGCCCCAAAGCCCTCCAAATATCCACTTGCAGATTCTTCAAACAGATTGTTTGCAAACTGTTCAATCAAAAGAAAGGTTCAGCTCTGTGTATTGAATGCACGGATGAGGAAGAAGTTGTTAAGAATGCTTCTTTCTAGTTTTTATGTGAAGATATTTCATAACACGCTTCAGACGAAATAATCTCAAATATCCACTTGCAGATTCTAGAAATAGATAGTTTCAAACCTGCTGAACTTACAGAAAGCTTTACATCCATGTGATGAATAAACACATCAGAAAGAAACTTCGCAGAATGTTTCTGTGCAGTTTTTCTGGGAAGATATTTCAATTTTCACCACAGGCCTCAAAGCCCTCCAAATGTCCACTTGCAGATTCTACAAACAGAGTGTTTCCAAACTGCTCAATCAAAAGAAAGGTTCAGCTCTGTGTATTGAATGCACGGATCAGAAAGAAGTTCTTCAGAATACTTCTGTCTAGTTTTAAAGTGAAGATATTTCATAACCTGCATCGGATGAAGTAATCTCAAATATCGACTTGCAGATTCTAGAAAAAGACTGTTTCAAACCTGCTGAACTTAGAGAAAGCTTTCACTCCGTGAGATGAATACACACATCAGAAGGAAATTACGCAGAATGTTTCTGTGTAGTTTTTTTCGGAAGATATATCCTTTTTCACCTTAAGCCCCATAGCCCTCCAAATGTCCACTTGCAGATTCTTCAAACACAGTGTTTCCAAACTGCTCAATCAAAGAAAGTTTCAGCTCTGTGTATTGAAGGCACCAATCAGAAAGAAGTTCTTCAGAATGCTTCTGTCTAAGTTTTTAGGTGAAGAATTTCATAACGGGCTTCGGATGAAATAAGCTCAAATATCCACCTGCAGATTCTAGAAAAAGACTGTTTCAAACCTGCTGTACTTAGAGAAAGCTTTAACTCCATGAGATGAATACACACATAAGAAAGAAACTTCACAGAAAGTTTCTGTGTAGTTTTTCTGGGAAGATATATCCTTTTTCACCATAGGCCTCAAAGCCCTCCAAATGTCCACTTGCATATTCTTCAAAGAGAGTGTTTCCAAACTGCTCAATCAAAAGAAGGGTTCAGCTCTGTGTATTGAATGCACCTTTCAGAAAGAAATTGTTCGGAATGCTTCTGTCTAGTTTTTGTGTGAAGATATTTCATAACCCACTTTGGACGAAATAATCTCAAATATCCACCTGCAGATTCTAGAAAAAGACTGTTTCAAACCTGCTGAACTTAGAGAAAACTTTAACTCCATGAGATGAATACACACAACAGAATGAAATTTAGCAGAATGTTTTTGTGTAGTTTTTCGGGAAGATATAACCTTTTTCACCATAGGCCACAAAGCCCTCCAAATGTACACTTGCAGATTCTTCAGAGGGTTTCCAAACTACTGCATCAAAAGAAAGGTTCAGCTATGTGTATTGAATGCACCGATCAGAAAAAAGTTGTTCAGAATGCTTCTGTCTAGTTTTTATGTGAAGATATTTCATAACACGCTTCAGACAAATAATCTGAAATATACACTTGCAGATTCCAGAAAAAGACTGTTTCAAACCTGCTGAACTTAGAGAAAGCTTTAAGTCTGTGAGATGAATACACACATCAGAAACAAATTTCGCAGAATGTTTCTGCATAGTTTTTCTGGGAAAATATATCCTTTTTCAACATAGGCCTGAAAGCCCTCCAAATGTCCACTTGCGGATTATTCAAAGAGAGTGTTTCCAAACTGCTCCATCAAAAGAAAGATTCAGCTCTGTGTATGGAATGCACCGATCGGAAAGAAGTTGTTCAGAATACTTCTGTCTAGTTTTAATGGGAAGATATTTCATAATCCGCTTTGGACGAAATAATCTCAAAAATCCACTTGCCGACTCTTGAAAAGACTGTTTCAAACTTGCTAAACATAGAGAAAGCTTTAACTCCGTGAGATGAATACACACATCAGAAGGAAATTTCGCAGAATGTTTCTGTGTAGTTTTTGTGGGAAGATATATCCTTTTTCACCATACTCCTCAAAGCTCTCCAAATTTCCACTTGCAGGTCCTTCAAACCGAGTGTTTCCAAACTGCTCCATAAAAAGAAAATTTCAGCTCTGTGTATTGAATGCACCGATCAGTAAGAAGTTGTTGAGAATGCTTCTGTCTAGTTTTTATGTGAAGATATTTCATAACCCGCATCAGATGAAATAATCTCAAATATCCACTTGCAGATTCTAGAAAAAGACTGTATCAAACCTGCTGAACTTAGAGAAAGCTTTAACTCCGTGAGATGAATACACACATCAGAAAGAAATTTCGCAGAATGTTTCTGTGTAGTTTTCTGGGAAGATATATCCTTTTTCACCATAGGCCCCAATTCCCTCCAAATGTCCAATGGCAGATCCTTCAAACAGAGTGTTTCCAAACAGCTCCAACAAAAGAAAGGTTCAGCTCTGTGTATTGAATGCACCGATCAGAAAGAAGTTTCACAGAATGCTTCTGTGTAGTTTTAATTTGAGGATATTCCTTTTTCCACAATAGGCCTCAATGGGCTCCAAATGTCCACTTGCAGTTTATACAGAAAGAGTGTTTCAAAACTGCTCCATCAAAAGTAAGGTTCAACTCTGTTAGTTGAATGCACAGATCAGAAAGAAGTTTCACAGAATGCTTCCATGTAGTTTTCAGGGGAAGCTATTTCTTTTTTCACAACAGACCTCAATGTTCTGCAAATGTCCACCTGCAGATTCTACAAATAGAGTGTTTCAAAGCTGCTCCATCAAAAGTAAGGTTCAACTCTGTTAGTTGAATGCACAGATCAGAAAGAAGTTTCACAGAAGGCTTCTGTGTAGTTCTTATTTGAAGATATTCCTTTTTCCACGATAGGCCTCTTAGCGCTCTGAATATCCACTTGCAGTTTCTACAGAAAGAGTGTTTCAAAACTCCTCAATCAAAAGTAAGGTTCACCTCTGTTAGTTGAATGCACAGATCAGAAAGAAGTTTCACAGAATGCTTCCGTGTAGCTTTTAGGGGAAGATATTCCTTTTTCCACGATAGGCCTCAAACCACTCCAAATGTCCACTTGCAGTTAATACAGAAAGAGTGTTTCAAAGCTGCTCAATCACAAGTAAGGTTCAACTCTGTTAGTTGAATGCACAGATCAGAAAGAAGTTTCACAGAATGCTTCTGTGTAGTTTTTATTTGAAGGTATTACTTTTTCCATGATTGGCCTCAAAACGCTCCAAATGTCCACTTGCAGTTTACAGAAAGAGAGTTTCAAAACTGCTCAATCAAGGTAAGGTTCAACTCTGTTAGTTGAATGCGCAGATCAGAAAGAAGTTTCACAGAATGCTTCCGTGTAGTTTTTAGGGGAAGATATTACTTTTTTCACCATAGGCCTCAATGTTCTCCAAATGTCCACTTGCAGATTCTACAAAAAGTGTGTTTCAAAACTGCTCAATCAAAAGCAAGCTTCAACTCTGTTATTTGAAAGCACAGATCAGTAAGAAGCTTCACAGAATGCTTCTCTGTAGTTGTAAGGGGAAGATATTTCTTTTTTCACTAAACGCCTCAATGTTCTACAAATGTCCAATTGCAGATTCTACAAATACTGTGTTTCAAAACTGATCCATCAAAAGTAAGGTTCAACTCTGTTAGGTGAAAGCACAGATCAGAGAGAAGTTTCACAGAATGCTTCCGTGTAGTTTTTAGGGGAAGATACTCCTTTTTCCACCCTAGGCCTCAATATTCTCCAAATGTCCACTTGCAGATTCCACAAATAGGGTGATTCAAAACTACTCCATCAAAAGTAAGGTTCAACTCTCTTAGTTGAAAGCACAGATCAGAAAGGAGTTTCACTGAATGCTTCTGTGTAATTTTTATTTGAAGATATTTCTTTTTCGACGTTAGGCCTCCAAGTGCTCCAGAGGTAAACTTGCAATTTCTACAGAAAGAGTGTTTCAAAACTGCTCCATCAAATGTAAGGTTCAACTCTGTTACTTCAATGCACAGATCAGAAAGAAGTTTCACAGAATGCTTCCGTGCAGTTTTTAGGGGAAGATATATCTTTTTTCCACGATAGGCCTCAAAGCGCTCCAAAAGTCCACTTGCCGTTTATACAGAAAGAGTGTCTCAAAACTCCTCTATCAAAAGTAAGGTTGAACTCTGTTAGTTGAATGCACAGATCAGAAAGAAGTTTCAGAGAATGCTTCTGTGAAGTTTTTATTTTCAGATATTCCTTTTTTTATGAGAGACCTCAAAGTGCTCCAAATGTCCACTTGCAGGTTACACAGAAAGAGTGTTTCAAATCTGCTCCATCGAAATTACAGTTCAACTCTGTTAGTTGACTGCACAGATCAGAAAGGAGTTTCACAGAATGCTTCTTTTTAGTTTTAATTTGAAGATATTCCTTTTTCCACGATAGGCCTAAAAGCGCTCCAAATCTCCACTTGCAGTTTATACAGAAAGAGGGTTTCAAAACTACTCAATGAAAAGCAAGGTTCAACTCTGTTAGTTGAATGCACAGATCAGAAAGGAGTTTCACAGAATGCTTCTTTGTAGTTTTTATTTGAAGATATTCCTTTTTCCACGATAGGCCTAAAAGCGCTCAAAATCTCCACTTGCAGTTTATACAGAAAGAGGGTTTCAAAACTACTCAATGAAAAGTAAGGTTCAACTCTGTTAGTTGAATGCACAGATCAGAACGAAGTTTCACAGAATGCTTCCGTGTAGTTTTTAGGGGAAGATATGCCTTTTTTCGTCATAGGCCTCAATTTTCTCCAAATGTCCACTTGCAGACTCTACAAAAAGTGTGTTTAAAAACTGCTCAATCAAAAGAAAGCTTCAGCTCTGTTAGGTGAATGCAGAGATCAGAAAGGAATTTCACAGAATGCTTCTGTGTAGTTTTTATTTGAAGTTATTCCTTTTTCCATGATAGGCCTCTTAGCGCTCCAAATGTCCACCTGCAGTTTCTACAGAAAGAGAGTTTCAAAAGTCCTCAATCAAAAGTAAGGTTCAACTCTGTTAGTTGAATGCACAGATCAGAAAGAAGCTTCACAGAATGCTTCTTTGTAGTTTTTAGGGGCAGATATTACTTTTTCCACAATAGGCCTCAAAGCGCTCCAAATGTCCACTTGCAGTTGATACAGAAAGAATGTTTCAAAACTGCTCCATCAAAAGTAATGTTCACCTCTGTTAGTTGAATGCACAGATCAGAAAGAAGCTTCACAGAATGCTTCCGTGTAGTTTTTAGGGGAAGATATTCCTTTTTCACCTATAGGCCTCTTAGCGCTAAAAATGTCCACTGGCAGTTTCTACAGAAAGAGTGTTTCAGAACTGCTCAATCAAAAGTAAAGTTCAACTCTGTTAGTTGAATGCACAGATCAGAATGAAGTTTCACAGAATGCTTCCGTGTAGCTTTTAGGGGAAGATATTTCTTTTTTCACCACAGGCCTCATTATTCTCCAAATGTCCACTTGCAGATTCTACAAATGGAGTGTTTCAAAACTGCTCCATCAAAAGTAAGGTTCAACTCTGTTAGTTGAATGCACAGATCAGAAAGTAGTTTCACAGAATTCTTCCGTGTAGTTTTTCTTTGAAGATATTTCGTTTTCCACGATAGGCCTCAAAGCGTTCCAAATGTCCAATTGCAGTTTATACAGAAAGTGTGTTTCAAAACTGCTCTATCAAAAGTAAGGTTCAACTCTGTTAGTTGAATGCACAGATCACAAACAAGTTTCAGAGAATCCTTCTGTGTAGTTTTTATTTGAAGTTATTCCATTTTCCATGATAGGCCTCAAAGGGCTCCAAATGTCCATATGCAGTTTATACAGAAAGAGTGTTTCAAAACTGCTCCATCAAAAGCATGGTTCAAATCCGTTATTTGAATGCACAGATCAGAAAGAAGTTTAACAGAATGCTCTGTGTAGTTTTTAGGGGAAGATATTTCTTTTTTCACCATAGGCCTCAAAGTTCTCCAAATGTACACTTGCAGATTCTACAAATAGAGTGTTTCAAACTGCTCCTTCAAAGTAAGGTTCAACTCTGTTAGTTGAATGCACAGATCAGAAAGAAGTTTCACAGAATGCTTCTGTGTAGTTTTTATTTGAAGATATTCCTTTTTCCACGAAAGGCCACAAAGCGCTCCAAATATGCACTTGCAGTTTCTACAGAAAGAGTGTTTCAAAACTCCTCAATCCAAAGTAAGGTTCAACTCTGTTAGTTGAATGCACAGATAAGAAAGAAGTTTCACAGAATGCTTCTGTGTAGTTTTTATTAGAAGATATTCCTTTATCCACGATAGGCCTCAAAGCGCCACAAATGTCCACTTGCGGTTGATACAGAAAGAGTGTTTCAAAACTGCTACATCAAAAGTAAGGTTCAAATCTGTTAGTTGAATGCACAGATCAGAAAGACGTTTCACAGAATGCTACCGTGTAGTTTTTAGGTGAAGATATTTCTTTTTTCACCATAGGCATCAATGTTCTCAAAATGTCCACATGCAGAGTCTACAAATAGTGTGTTTCAAATTTGCCCCATCAAAAATAAGGTTCAACTCTGTTAGTTGAATGCACTGATCAGAAAGAAGTTTCACAGAATGCTTCCGTGTACTTTTTAGGGGAAGATACTTCTTTTTTCACCATAGGCCTCAATATTCTCCAAATGTCCAGTTGCAGAGTCTACAAATAGAGTGTTTCAAAACTGCTTCATCAAAAGTAAGGTTCAACTCCATTACCTGAATGCACGGATCAGAAACAAATTTCACAGCATGCTTCTGTGTAGTTTTTCTTTGAAGATATTCCTTTTTCCACGATAGGCTTCAAAGCGCTCCAAATATCCACTTGCAGTTTGTACAGAAAGAGTGATTCAAAAGTCCTCAATCAAAAGTAAGGTTAAATTCTGTTAATTGAATGTACAGATCAGAAAGAAGTTTCACAAAAGGCTTCTGTGTAGTTTTTATTTGAAGGTATTCCTTTTTCCACGAGAGGACTCAAAGCGCTCCAAATGTCCACTTGCAGTTTATACAGAAAGAGTGTTTCGAAACTGCTCCATCAAAAGTAAGGTTCAACTGTGTTAGTTAAATGCACAGATCAGAAAGACGTTTCACAGAATGCTTCTGTGTAGTTTTTATTTCAGGATATTCCTTTTTCCACGATAGGCCTCTTAGCACTCCAAATGTCCACTTACACTTTCCACAGAAACAGGGTTTCAAAACTGCTCAATCAAAAGTAAGATTCAACTCCGTTAGTTGAATGCACAGACCAGAAAGAAGTTTCACAGAATGCTTCCATATAGTTTTTAGGGGAAGATATTTCTTTTTTCACCATAGGCATCAATTTTCTCAAAATGTCCACTTGCAGAGTCTACAAATAGTGTGTTTCAAATTTGCTCCATCAAAAGTAAGGTTCAACTCTGTTAGTTGAATGCACCGATCAGAAAGAAGTTTCACAGAATGCTTCCGTGTACTTTTTAGGGGAAGATACTTCTTTATTCACCATAGGCCTCAATATTCTCCAAATGTCCAGTTGCAGATTCTACAAATAGAGTGTCTGAAAACTGCTTCATCAAAAGTAAGTTTCAACTCTGTTAGCTGAATGCACAGATCAGAAAGAATTTTCCCAGAATGCTTCTGTGTAGTATTTCTTTGAAGATATTCCTTTTTCCACGATAGGAATCAAAGCGCTCCAAATGTCCACTTGCAGTTTGTACAGAAAGGGTGATTCAAAAGTGCTCAATCAAAAGTAAGGTTAAATTCTGTTAATTGAATGTACAGATCAGAAAGAAGTTTCACAGAAGACTTCTGAGTAGTTTTATTTGAAGGTATTCCTTTTTCCACGAGAGGACTCAAAGCGCTCCAAATGTCCACTTGCAGTTTATACAGAAAGAGTGCTTCGAAACTGCTCCATCAAAAGTAAGGTTCCACTCTGTTAGTTAAACGCACAGATCAGAAAGACGTTTCACAGAATGCTTCTGTGTAGTTTTTATTTGAAGATATTCCTTTTTCCACGAAAGGCCTCAAAGCACTCCAAATGTCTACTTGCAGTTTCTACGGAAAGACTGTTTCAAAACTGCTCCATCAAAACTAAGGTTCAACTGTGTTAGTTGAGTGCACAGAACAGAAAGAAGTTTCACAGAATGCTTCCGTGTAGTTTTTAGGGGAAGATATTTCTTTTTTCACCATAGGCATCAATGTTCTCCAAATGTCCACTTGCAGATTCTATAAATAGAGTGTTTCAAAACTGCTCCATCAAAAGTGAGGTTCAACTCTGTTAGTTGAATGCACAGATAAGAGAGTAGTATTACAGAATGCTTCCATGTAGTTTTTAGGGGAAGATATTTCTTTTTTCACCATAGGCCTCAATTTTCTCAATATGTGACTTTCCAGATCCTGCAAATAGAGTGTTTGAAAACTGCTCCATCAAAAGTAAGGTTCAACTCTGTTAGTTGAATGCGCAGATCAGAAAGAAGTTTCACAGAATGCCTCTCTGTAGTTTTTATTTGAAGATATTACTTTTTCCACGATAGACCTCAAAGCGCTCCAAATGTCCACTTGCAGTTTGTACAGAAAGAGTGTTTCAAAACTCCTCAATCAAAGATAAGATTCAAACCTGTTAATTGAATGTACAGATAAGAAAGAAGTTTCACGGAATGCTTCTGTGTAGTTTTTATTTGAAGATATTCCTTTTTCCACGAGATGCCTCAAAACACTACAAATGTCCACTTGCAGTTTATACAGAAAGAGTGTTTCAAAACTGCTCCATAGAAAGTAAAGTTCAAATCTGTTAGTTGAATGCACAGATCAGAAAGTGGTCTCACAGAATATTTCTGTGTAGTTTTTATTTGAAGTTATTGCTTTTTCCACGATAGGCCTCAAAGTGCTAGAAATGTCCACGGGCAGTTTATACAGAAAGAGTGTTTCAAAACTGCTCCATCAAAAGTAAGCTTCAACTCTGTTAGTTGAATGCACAAAACAAAAAGAAGTTTCAGAGAATGATTCTGTGTAGTTTTTATTTGAAGATATTCCTTTTTCTACTATAGGCTGCTTAGGGATGAGAATGTCCACATGCAGGTTCTACAGAAAGAGTGTTTCAGAACTGCTCAATCAAAAGTAAGCTTCAAATCTGTTAGTTGAATGTACAGAACTGAAAGCAGTTTCACAGAATGCTTCTATGTAGCTCTTATTTAGAGATATAACCTTTTCCAGTATAGACTCCTTAGCCCTCTGAAACTCCACTGGCAGTTTCTACGGAAACAGTGTTTCAGAACTGCTCAATCAAAAGTAAGCTTCAACTCTGTTAGTTGAATGCACAAAACAAAAAGAAGTTTCAGAGAATGATTCTGTGTAGTTTTTATTTGAAGATATTCCTTTTTCTACTATAGGCTCCTTAGGGATGAGAATGTCCACTTGCAGTTTCTACAGAAAGAGTGTTTCAGAACTGCTCAACCAAAAGTAAGCTTCAAATCTGTTAGTTTAATGCATAGAACAGAAAGAAGTTTCACAGAATGCTTCTGTTTAGTATTCATTTGAAGATATTCCTTTTTCCACTATAGGCTTCTTAGCGCTCCGAATGTCCACTTGCAGTTTCTACAGAAAGAGTGTTTCTGAACTGCTCAATCAAAAGTAAGCTTCAAGTCTGTTACTTGAATGTAAAGGACAGAAAGAAGTTTCAGAGAATACTTCTGTGTAGTTTTTATTTCAGGATATTCCTTTTTCCACAATAGGCCATTTAGCGTTCGGAATATCCTCTTGCAGTTTCTACAGAAAGAGTGTTTCAGAACTGCTCAAACAAAAGTAAGCTTCAACTCTGTTGGTTGAATGCACAGAATAGAAAGAAGTTTCACAGAATGCTTCTGTGTAGTTTTTATTTGGAGATATTCCTTTTTCCACTATAGGCCCCTTAAGGCTCCGAATGTCCACTTGCAGTTTCTACAGAAAGACTGTTTCAGAACTTCTCAATCAAAACTAAGCTTCAACACTGTTAGTTGAATGCACAGAACAGAAAGAAGTTTCACAGAATGCTTCTGTGTAGTTTTTATTGGGAGATATTCCTTTTTCCAGTATAGGCCCCTGAGAGCTCCAAATGTACACTTGCAGTTTCTACAGAAAGAGTGTTTCAGAACTGCTCAATCAAAAGTAAGATTGAGCTCTGTTAGTTGAATGCACAGAACAGAAAGAAGTTTCACAGAATGCGTCTGTGTAGTTTTTATTTGAAGATATTCCTTTTTCTACCGTAGGCCCCTTAGCGTTCCGAATGTCCACGTGGAGTTTCTACAGAGTGTTTCAGAATTGCTCAATCAAAAGTGAGCTTCAACTCTGTTAGTTGAATGCACAGAACACAAAGAAGTTTCACAGAATGATTCTGTTATTTTTTATTTGAATATATGCCTTTTTCCACTATTGGCCCCATAGTGCTCCGAAAGTCCACTTGCAGTTTCTACAGAAAGAGTGTTTCGAAACTGCTCAATCAAAAGTATGCTTCAACTCTCTTAGTTGAATGCAAAGAACAGAAAGAATTTTCACAGAATGCTTCTGTGTAGTTTTTATTTGATGATATTCCTTTTTAGACAATAGGCCCCTTAGCATTCGTAATATCCACTGGCAGTTTCTACAGAAAGAGTGTTTCAGATCTGCTCAATCAAAAGTAAGCTTCACCTCTTTTAGTTGAATGCAAAGAACAGAAAGAAGATTCACAGAATGCTTCTGTGTAGTTCTTATTTGTAGATATTCTTTTTTCGAATATAGTCCCCTTAGCTTTCCGAAAGTACACTGGCAGTTTCTATAGAAACAGTGTTGCAGAACTGCTGAATCAAAAGTAAGCTTCAACTCTGTTAGTTGAATGCAGAGATGAGAAAGAAGTTTCACAGAATGCTTCTGTGTAGTTTTTATTGGAGATATTCGTTTTTCCACTATAGGCCCCTCAGCGCTCCGAATGTCCACTTGCAGTTTCTACAGAAAGAGTGTTTCAGAAGTGCTCAATCAAAAGTAAGCTTCAACTCTGTTAGTTGAATACACAGAACAGAAAGAAGTTTCACAGAATGTTTCTGTGTAGTTTTTAATTGAATATATTCCTTTCTCCACTGTAAGCCCCTTATCGCTCCGATTGTCCACTTGCAGTTTGTACGGAAAGAGTGTTTCAGAGCTGCTCAATCAAAAGTTAGCTTCAACTCTGTTAGTTGAATGCACAGAACACAAAGAAGTTTCTCAGAATGCTTCTGTGTAGTTTTTATTTGGAGATGTTCCTTTTTCCACTATAGGCCCCTTAGCGCTCCGAATGTAAACTTGCACTTTTTACAGAAAGAGTGTTTCAGGAGTGCTCTATCAAACATAAGCCTCGTCTCTGTTACCTGAATGCACAGAAGAGACAGAAGATTCACAGAATGCTTCTGTGTAGTTTTCATTTGGAGATATTACTTTTTCCACTATAGGCACCTTAGCGCTCGGAATGTCCACTTGCAGTTTCCACAGAAAGAGGGTTTTAGAACTTCTCAATAAATGTAAGCTTCAACTCTGTTAACTGAATGCACAGAACAGAAAGAAGTTTCACAGAATGCTGCTGTCTGGTTTGTATTTGAAGATATTTCTTTTTCCACAATAGGCCCCTTAGCGCTTCGAATGTCCAATTCGAGTTTCTACAGAAAGAGTGTTTCAGAACTGCTCAAAGTAAGCTTCAACTCTGTTAGTTAAATGCACAGAAGAGAGAGAAGTTTCACAGAATGCTTCTGTGTAGTTTTTATTTGAAGATATTACTTTTTCTACTATATGCCCCTTAGCGTTCTGAATGTCTACTTGCAGTTTCTACAGAAAGAGTGTTTCAGAACTGCTCAATCAAAAGTAAGCTTTAGTTCTGTTAGTTGAGTGCACACAACAGAAAGAAGTTTCACAGAATGCTTTTGTGTAGTTTTCATTTGAAGATATTCCTTTTTCCACTACAGGCTCCTTTGCTCTCGGAATGTCCACCTGCAGTTTCTACAGAAGGAGTGTTTCAGAACTGCTCAATCAAAAGTAAGCTTCAACTCTGTTAGTTGAATACACGGAACAGAAAGAAGGTTCACAGAATGTTTCTGTGTAGTTTTTATTTGAAGATATTCCTTTTTCCACTATAGGCCCCTTAGCGCTACGAATGTCCATTTCGAGTTTCTAAGAAAGAGTGTTTCAGAACTGCTCAATCAATAGTAAGCATCAACTCTGTTAGTTGAATGCCCAGAAGAGAAAGAAGCTTCACAGAATGCTTCTGTGTAGTTTTTATTTGAAGATATTCCTTTCTCTACTAGACGCCCCTTTTCATTCGGAATGTCCTCCTGCAGTTTCTACAGAAAGAGTGTTTGAGAGCTGCTAAATCTAAAGTAAGCTTTACCTGTGCTGATTGAATGAAGAGGACAGGAAGAAGTTTCACAGAATGCTTCTGTTAATTTGTATTTGATGACATATCTTTTTCCACTATAGGCCCCTTAGCACTCCGAATGTCCACTTGCAGTTTCTGCAGAAAGAGTGTTTCAGAACTGCTCAATAAATAGTAAGCCTCAACTCTGTTAGTTGAATGCACAGAACAGAAAGTAGTTTCACAGAATGCTTCTGTGTAGTTTGTATTTGGAGATATCCCTTTTTCCACTATAGGCCCCTTAGCCCTCCGAATGTCCACTTGCAGTATCTACAGAAAGAGTGTTTCAGAACTGCTCAATGAAAAGTAACCTTCAACTCTGTTAGTTGAGTGCACAGAACGGAAAGAAGATTCACAGAATGACTCTGTGTAGTTTTTATTTGAACATATTTCTTTTTCCACTATAGGCCCCTTAGCACTCAGAATGTCCACTTGCAGTTTCTACAGAAGCACAGTTTTTGAAGTGCTCAATCAAAAGTAAGCATCAACTCTTTTAGTTGAATTCACAGAACAGAAAGAAGTTTCACAGAATGCTGCTGTGTAGTTTTTATTTGGAAATATTCCTTTTTCCACTATAGTCCCCTCAGCGCTCCGAACGTCAATTTCCAGTTTCTACAGAAAGAGTGTTTCAGAACTGCTCAATCAAAAGTAAGCTTCAACTCTGTTAGTTGAATGCACAGAAGAGAAAGAAGTTTCACAGAATGCTTCTCTGTAGTTTTTATTTGAAGATATTGGTTTTTATACTGTAGGCCCCTTAGCGCTCCGAATGTCCACTAGCAGTCTCTGCAGAAAGAGTGTTTCAGAACTGCTCAAACAAAAGTAAGCTTCAACTCTGTTAGTTGAATTCACAGAACAGAAAGAAGCTTCACAGAATGCTTCTGTGTAGTTTTTATTTGAAGATATCCCTTTTTTCACTATTTGCCCCTTAGAGCTACGAATGTCCACTTGCAGTTTCTACAGAAAGAGTGTTTCAGAACTGCTCAATCCAAAGTAACCTTCAACTCTTTTAGTTGAATGTACAGAACAGCAAGAAGTTTCACAGAATGCTTCTGTGTAGTTTTTATTTGGAGATATTCCTTTTTCCACTATAGGCCCCATAGCGCTCCGAATGTCCACTTGCAGTTTCTACAGAAAGAGTGTTTCAGAACTGCTCAATCAAAAGTCAGAATGAAATCTGTTAGTTGAAGGCGTGGAACAGCAAGAAGTTTCAAAGAATGGTTCTGTGTAGTTTTTATTTGGAGATATTCCTTTTTCCACTAGGCCCCTTCGCGCTCTGAATGTCCACTTGCAGTTTCTACAGAAAGAGTGTTTCAGAACTGCTCAATCAAAAGTAACATTCACCTCTGTTAGTTGAATGCACAGAAGAGAAAGAAGTTTCACAGAATGCTTCTCTGTAGTTTTTATTTGAAGATAATCCTTTATCTACTATAGGCCCCTTAGCGTTCTGAATGTCCACTTGCAGTTTCTACAGAAAGAGTGTTTCAGAACTGCTCAATCAAAAGTAAGTTTTAACTCTGTTAGTTGAATGCACAGAACAGAAAGAAGTTTCACAGAATGCTTCTTTGTAGGTCTTATTTGGAGATATTCCTTTTTCCAGTATAGGCTCCTTATCTCTCCAAAATTCCACTGGCAGTTTCTACAGAAAGAGTGTTTCAGAACTGCTCAAACAAAAGTAAGCTTCCACTCTGTTGCTTGAATGCACAGAACAGAAAGAAGTTTCACAGAATGCTTCTGTGTAGTATTTATTTGAAGATATTCCTTTTTCCACTATAGGCCCCTTAGCGCTCCAAATGTCCACTTGCAGTTTCTACAGAAAGATTGTTTCAGAACTGGTCAATCAAACGTATGCTTCGACTCTGTTAGTTGAATACACAGAACAGAAAGAAGTTTCACAGAATGCTTCTGTGTAGTTCTTATTGGGAGATATTCTTTTTCCAGTAGAGGCTCTTTAGCTCTCCGAAATTCCACTGGCAGTTTCTACAGAAAGAGTGTTTCAGAACTGCTCAATCAACAGTAAGCTTCAACTATTTTAGTTGAAGGCAAAGAACAGAAAGAAGTTTCACAGAATGCTTCTGTGTAGTTTTTATTTGAGCATATTCCTTTTTCCACAATAGGCCCCTTAGCATTCGGAATGTCCACTAGCAGTTTCTACAGAAAGAGTGTTTCAGAACTGCTCAATCAAAAGTAAGCTTCAACTCTGTTAGTTGAATGCACAGAACTGAAAGAAGTTTCACAGACTGTTTCTGTTTAGTTTTTATGTGAAGATATTCCTTTTTCCACTATTGGCCCCTTAGCACTCTGAATGTCTACTTGCAGTTTCTACAGAAAGAGTGTTTCAGAACTGCTCAATAAAAAGTAAGCATGAAATCTGTTAGTTGAATGTGCGGAACAGCAAAAGTTTCACAGAATGGTTCTGTGTAGTTTTTATTTGGAGATATTCCTTTTTCCTCTAGGCCCCTTCGCGCTCTGAATGTCCACAGGCAGTTTCTACAGAAAGAGTGTTTCCGAACTGCTCAATCAAAAGTAACATTCACCTCTGTTAGTTGAATGCACAGAAGAGAAAGAAGTTTCACAGAATGCTTCTCTGTAGTTTTTATTTGAGGATATTTCTTTTTATACTATAGGCCCCTTAGCGTTCCGAATGTCCACTAGCAGTTTCTGCAGAAAGAGTGTTTCAGAACAGCTCAAACAAAAGTAAGCTTCAACTCTGTTAGTTGAATTCAGAGAACAGAAAGAAGTTTCACAGAATGCTTCTGTGTAGTTTTTATTTGAAGATATCCCTTTTTCCACTATAGGCCCCTTAGAGCTATGAATGTCCACCTGCAGTTTCTACAGAAAGAGTGTTTCAGAACTGCTCAATCAAAAGTAAGCTTCAACTCTTTTAGTTGAATGTACAGAACAGAAAGAAGTTTCACAGAATGCTTCTGTGTAGTTTTTATTCGGAGATATTCCTTTTTCCACTATAGGCCCCTTAGCGCTCCGAATCTCCGCTTGCAGTTTCTACAGAAAGAGTGTTTCAGACTTGCTCAATCAAAAGTATGGTTCACCCCTGTGAGTTGAATGCACAGATTAGAAATAAGTTTCACAGAATGCTTCTGTGTAGTTTTTATTTGAGGATATTCCATTTTCCTCTATAGGCCCCTTACCGCTCCGAATCTCCGCTTGCAGTTTCTACAGAAAGAGTGTTTCAGACCTGCTCAATCGACAGAAACGTTCAACTATGTTAGTTGAATGCACAGATCACAAATAAGTTCCACAGAATACCTCTGTGTAGTTTGTTTTTTGATGATATTCCTTTTACCACTTATAGGACCCTTAGCGCTCCAAATGTCCACTTGCAGTTCCTACAGAAAGAGTGTTTCAGAACTGCTCAATCAAAAGTAATGTTCAATTCTGCTAGTTGAATGCACAGATCAGAAAGAAGTTAAACAGAATGCATCTGTGTGGTTTTTATTTGATGATATTCCTTTTTCCACTTTAGGCCCTTTAGCGCTACGATTCTCCGCTTGCAGTTTCCACAGAAAAAGTGTTTCACACCTGCTCAATGAAAGTAATGTTCAACTCTGTTAGTTGAATGCACAGATCAGGAAGAAGTTTCACAGAATGCTTCTGTTAGGTTTATTGGAAGATATTTCTATTTCCACTATATCCTTAGCGCTCCAAATGTCCACTTGCAGTTCCTACAGAAAGAGTGTTTCAGAACTGCTCAATCAAAAGTAATGTTCAATTCTGCTAGTTGAATGCACAGATCAGAAAGAAGTTAAACAGAATGCATCTGTGTGGTTTTTATTTGATGATATTCCTTTTTCCACTTTAGGCCCTTTAGCGCTACGATTCTCCGCTTGCAGTTTCCACAGAAAAAGTGTTTCACACCTGCTCAATGAAAAGTAATGTTCAACTCTGTTAGTTGAATGCACAGATCAGGAAGAAGTTTCACAGAATGCTTCTGTGTAGGTTTTATTGGAAGATATTTCTATTTCCACTATATCCTCCTTAGCGCTCCGAATGTCCACTTGAAATTTCTACAGAGTGTTTCAGACCTGCTCAATTGACAGTATTGTTCAGCTTTGTTAGTTGAATACACAGATCCCAAAGAAGTTCCAGAGAATTTTTCTGTGTATATTGCTTTTTGAAGATTTGCCTTTTTCCACTAAAGGCCCCTTATTTCTCAGAATATCCACTTGCCGTTTCTACAGAAAGAGTGTTTCAGAAACGCTCAATCAAAAGTAAGGTTCAACTCGGTTAGTTGAATGCACAGATCAGAAAGAAGTTTCACAGAATGCTTCTCTGTAGTTCTTATTTGAAGATATTACTTTTTCTACTAAAAGCCCCTTAGCGCCACAAATGTCCGCTTGCAGTTTCGGCAGAAAGAGTGATTCACAGCTCGTCAATTAAAAGGAAGCTTCAAGTTCATTAGTTGAATGCACAGATGAGAAATAATTTTCACAGAATGCTTCCGTGTAGTTTTTATTTGAAGATATTCGTTTTTCCACACTAGGCCCCTTAGCGCTCCGAATGTCCACTTGCAGTTTCTACAGAAAGAGTGATTCAGAACTGCCCAATCAAAAGTAAGATTCACCTCCGTTAGTTGAATGCACAGATCAGAAAGAAGTTTCACAGAATGCCTCTGTGTAGTTTTTATTTGAATTTACTCCTTTTCCCACCATAGGCCCCTTAGCGCTCCGAATGTCCACTTGCTGTTTCTACAGAAAAAGTGTTTCAGAAATGCTCAATCAAAATTAAGGTTCAAACCTGTTAGTTGAATGCACAGGGCAGTAAGAATTTTGACAGAATAATTCTGTGTAGATTTTATTTGAAGGTATTCCTTTTTCTACTATAAGCCCCTTAGCGCGCCGAATGTCCGCTTGCAGTTTCTGCAGAAAGAGTGTTTCAAAACTCCTCAATCAAAAGTAAGTTTCAACTCCATTAGTTGAATGCACAGATAAGAAAGAAGTTTCACAGAATTCTTCTGTGTAGTTTTTACTTGAAGATATTCCTTTATCCACTATTGGCGACTTAGCTCTCCGAATGTCCGCTTGTAGTTTCTACAGAAAGAGTGTTTCAGAACTGCTCAATCAAAAGTTACGTTCAACTCTGTTAGTTCAATGCACAGATCAGAAATTAGTTTCACAGAATGCCTCTGTGTACTTTTTATTGGAAGATATTCTTTTTTCCACTATAGGCCCCTTAGCGCTTCGAAAGGCCACTTGCAGATTCTTCAGAAAGAGTGTTTGGGAACTGCTCAATCAAAAGTAAGGTTCAACTCTGTTAGTTGAATGAACGGATCAGAAAGATGTTTCACAGAATGCTTCTGTGTAGTTTTTATGGAAAGATATTTCTTTTTCCACTATAGGCCAGTTAGCGTTCTGAATGTCCGCTTGCAGTTTCTACAGAAAGAGTGTCTCAGAACTACTTAATCAAAAGTAACGTTCAACTCCTTTAGTAGATTGCACAGATCAGAAAGATGTTTCACAGAATGCTTCTGTGTAGTTTTTATTTGAAGATATTAGGTTCTCCACTGTAGGCCCCATAGCACTCAGAATGTCCCTTTGCAGATTCCACAGAAAGAGTGTGTCAGACCTGCTCAAACAAAAGTAAAGTTCAAGTCTGTTCTTTGAATGCACAGATTAGAAAAAAGTTTCACAGAATGCTTCTGCACAGTTTTTCTTTGAAGATATTACTTTTTCCAGTACAGGCCCCTAAGCGCCCTGAATGTCTGCTAGCAGTTTCTACAGAAAGACTGTTTCAGAACTCTTCAATTAAAAGTAAGTTTCTACTCTGTTAGTTGAATGCAGAGATCAGAAAGAAATTTCACGGAATGATTCTGTGCAGTTTTTATTTTTAGACAATCCTTTTTATACCGTAGGCTACTTAGCGCTCAGAATAGCCACTTGCAGTTTCTGCAGAAAGAGTGTTTCAGAACTCCTCTATCAAAAGAAAGGTTCAACTCTGTTAGTTGAATGCACAGATGAGAAAGAAGTTTCACAGAATGCTTGTGTGTAGTTCTTATTATAAGATATTACTTTTCCCACTGTAAGCCCCTTAGCGCTCCAAATGTCCGCTTGCAGTTTCTAAAGAAAGAGTGTTGCAGACCTGCTCAATCAAAAGTAAGGTTCAACTCTGTTAGTTGAATGCACAGATCAGAAAGAAGTTTCACAGAATGCTTCTGTGTAGTTTTTATTTGAAGATATTCCTTTTTCCACTAAAGGTCCCTTAGCGCTCCGAATGTTCACTTGCAGTTTCTACGGAAAGAGTGTTTCAGACCTGCACAATAAAAAGTAAGGTTCCACTCTGTTAGTTGAATGCACAAATTGGAAAGAAATTTCACAGTATAATTCTGTGTAGTTTTTATGTGAAGATATTCCTTTTTCCACTATAGGCCCATTAGCGCTGTGAATGTCTGCTTGCAGTTTCTTCAGAAAGACTGTATCAGAACTGCTTAATCAAATGTAAGGTTCAACTCTTTTAGTTGAATGGACAGAACAGAAAGAAGTTTCACAGAATACTTCTGTGTAGTTTTTATTTGAAGATATTCCTTTTTCCACTATAGGATCCTCAGCGCTCCGAATGTCTGCTTGCCATTTCTACAGAAAGAGTGTTTCAGAAGTGCTCAGTCATAAGTAAGGTTGAACTCTGTTAGTTGAATGCACAGATCAGGAAGAAGTTTCACAGAATGCTTCTGTGTAGTTTTTATTTGAAGATATTCCTTTCTCCACTAGAGACCCCCTAGCACTTTGAATGTCCGCTTGCAGATTCCACAGAAAGAGTGTGTCTGAACTGCCCAATCAAAAGTAAGGTTCAAGACTGTTGGTTGAATGCACAGATCATAAAGAAGTTTCACAGAATCCTTCTGTGTAGTTTTTATTTGAAGATATTCCTTTTTCCACTATTGGCCACATAGCGCTGCGAGTGTTCGCTTGCAGTTTCTACAGAAAGAGTGTTTCAGAACTGCTGAATCAAAAGTAAGGTTCAACTCTGTTAGTTGAATGCACAGATCAGAAAGAAGTTTCACAGAATGATTCCTTGTAGTTCTTATTTTAAGATATTACTTTTTCCACTATATGACCCTAAGCACTCAGAATGTCCACTTGCAATTTCTACAGAAAGAGGGTTTCAGAAGTGGTCAATCAAAAGTTAGGTTCAACCCTGTTAGTTGAATGCACAGAACAGAAACAATTTCCACAGAATGCTTCTGTGTAGTTTTTATTGGAAGATATTCCTTTTCCCCCTATAGGCCCCTTAGCGCTCCGAATTTCCACTTGCAGATTCTAAAGAAAGAGTGTTTCAGAACTGCCCAATTAAAAGTAAGGTTAAACTCCGTTAGTTGAATGCACAGATCATAAAGAAGTTTCACAGAATGCTTCTATGTAGTTTTTAATTCTAGATATTCCTTTTTCCACTACAGTCCCCTTAGCGCTCCGAATGACCGCTTGAAGTTTCTAGACAATGTGTGTTTCAGACCTGTCCAGTCAAAAGTAAGTTTCAACTCTTTTAGTTGAATGCACAGATCGGAAGGAAGTTTCACAGAATGATTCTGTGTAGCTTTTATTTGAAGATATTCCTGTTTCCACTATAGGCCCCTTAACGCTCTGAATGTCCACTTGCAGTTTCCACAGAAAGGGTGTTTCAAAACTGCTCAATGAAATGTGAGGTTCAACTCTGTTAGTTGAATGCACAGATCAGAAAGAAGTTTCACAGAATGCTTCTGTGTAGATTTTATTTGAAGATATTCCTTTTTCCACAATAGGCCCTTTAGCACTCCGAATGTCCACTTGGCATTTCTACAGAAAGAGTGATTCAGAACTCCTAAATCAAAAGTAAGGTTCAACTCCATTAGTTGAATGCACAGATCATAAAGAAGTTTCACAGAGTGCTTCTATGTCGTTTGTATTTGAAGATATTCCTTTTTCCACTGCAGTCCCCTTCGCGCTCCGAATGTCTGCTTGCAGTTTCTACAAGAAAGAGTGTTTTGGAACTCCTCAATCAAAAGTAAAGTTCAACTCTGTTAGTTGAATGCACAGATTAGAAAGATGTTTCACAGAATGCTTCTGTGTAGTTTTTATTTGAAGATATTCCTTTTTCTTTTATTGGCCCCTTAGCGCTCCGAATGTCCACTTGAAGTTTCTACAGAATGGTTGTTTCAGAACTGCTCAATAAAAAGTAAAATTCAACTCTGTTATTTGAATGCACAGATCAGAAAGAAGCTTCACAGAGTGCTTCATTGTAGTTTTTATTTGAAGATATTCCTTTCTCCACTGTTGGCCCCTTAGTGCTCCGAATGTCCGCTTACATTTTCTACAGAAAGTGTGTTTCACAACTGCTCAATCTAAAGTAAGTTTCAACTCTGTTTGTTGAATGCACAGATAAGAAAGAAGTTTCACAGAATGCTTCTGTGTCGTTTTTATTTGAAGATATTCTATTTCCACTATAGGCAGCATAACACTCCGAAGGTCCGCTTGCAGTTTCTACGGAAACAGTGTTTCAGAACTGCCCAATCAAAAGTACGGTTCAACACTGTTAGTTGGATGCACAGATGAGAAAGGAGTTTCACAGAATGTTTCTGTGTAGTTTTTTTTTCAAGATATTCCATTTTCGACTATAGGCCCCTTAGCGTTCCAAATGTCCGCTTGCAGTTTCTACAGCAAGTTTCATAACTGCTCAATCAATAGTAAGGTTCAACTCTGTTAGCTGAATACACAGATTAGAAAGAAGTTTCACAGAATGCTTCTGTGTAGTTTTTGTTTGAAGATATTCCTTTTTCCACTATAGGCTCCTTAGCGATCCAAATGTCCGCTTGCAGTTTCTACAGAAAGGGTGTTTCAGAACTCCTCAATCAAAAGTAATGTTAAACTCTGTTAATTGAATGCACAGATCAGAAAGAAGTTTAACAGAATGCTTCTGTGTAGTTTTTATTTGAAGATATTCCTTTTTCCACTATAGGCCCCTTAGCTTTCCGAATGCCCACTTGCAGTTCCTATAGAAAGTGTGTTTCAGAACTCCTCAATGAAAAGTAAAGTTCAATCTGTTAGTTAAATGCACTGATCAGAAAGAAGTTTCACAGAATGCTTCTGTGTAGTTTTTATTTGAAGATATTCCTTTTCCACTACAGGCCACTTAGCGCTCTGAATGTCGGCTTGCAGTTTCTACAGAAAGGGTGTTTCAGAACTGCTCAATCAAAAGTAAGTTTCAACTCTGTTAGTTGAATGCACAGATCAGAAAGAAGTTTCACAGAATGCTTCTCTGTAGTTTTTATTTGAAGATATTCCTTTTTCCACTATAGGCCCCTTAGCACTCCAAATATCCGATTGCAGTTTCTACAGAAAGAGTTTTTCAGAACTCCTCAATGAAAAGTAAGGTTCAAATCTGTTAGTTGAATGCACAGATGAGGAAGAAGTTTCACAGAATGCTTCTGTGTACTTTTTATTGGAATATATTCCCTTTTCCACAATATGCCCCTTAGCACTCCGAATGTTCGCTTGCAGTTCCTGCAGAAGAAATGTTTCAGAACTCCTCAATCAAAAGTAAGATTCAAATCAGTTAGTTGACTGCACAGATAAGAAAGAAGTTTACCAAAATGCTTCTGTGTAGTTTTTATTGGAAGATATTCCTTTTAACACTATAGGCCCCTTAGCTCTCCGAATGTTCGTCTGTGGTTCCAACAGAAAGAGTGTTTCAGAAGTCATCAATCACAAGTAAGATTCAAATCTGTTAGTTGAATGCAAAGATAAGAAAGAAGATTAACAAAATGCTTCTGTGTAGTTTTGATTTGAAGATATTCCTTTGTCTACTAAAAGCCCCTTAGCGCTCCGAATTTCCGCTTGCAATTTCTGCAGAAAGAGTGTTTCAGAACTCCTCAATTAAATGGAAGGTTCATCTCCGTTAGTTGAATGCACAGATCAGATATTAGTTTCCAGTATGATTTTGTGTAGTTTTTATTTGAAGATATTCCTTTTTCCACTAAAGGCCCCTTAGCGCTCCGAATGTCCGCTTGCAGTTTCTACAGAAAGAGTTTTTCAGAACTGCTCAATCAAAAGTTAGCTTCAACTCTGTTAGCTGAATGCACAGATCAAATATAAGTTTCACAGAATGCTTCTGTGTAGTTTTTATTTGAAAATATTCCTTTTTTCACTACAGGCGCTTAGCGCTCCAAATGTCCGCTTGCAGTTTCTCCAGAAAGAGTGTTTCAGAACTCCTCAATCAAAAGTAAGGTTCACCTCTGTTAGTTGAATGCACAGATCAGAAGGTAGTTTCACCGAATTCTTCTGTGTAGTTGTTATTTGAAACTACTCCTTTTCCCACCGTAGGCCATTTAGCGTTCAAAATGCCCACTTGCAGTTTCTACAGAAAGAGTGTTTCACAACTGCAAAATCAAAATGAAGGTTCAACACTGTTAGCTGAATGCAGAGAACAGAAAGAAGTTTCACAGAATTCTTCTGTGTGGTTTTTATTTGAAGATATTCCTTTTTCCACTATAGGCCACTTAGCGCTGCGAGTGTTCTCTTGCAGTTTCTACAGAAAGAGTGTTTCAGAACTGCTGAATCAAAAGTAAGGTTCAACTCTGTTAGTTGAATGCACAGATCAGAAAGAAGTTTCACAGAATGATTCCTTGTAGTTCTTATTTTAAGATATTACTTTTTCCACTATATGACCCTAAGAGCTCAGAATGTCCACTTGCAATTTCTATAGAAAGAGGGTTTCAGAAGTGGTCAATCAAAAGTTAGGTTCAACCCTGTTAGTTGAATGCACAGAACAGAAACAATTTCCACAGAATGCTTCTGTGTAGTTTTTATTGGAAGATATTCCTTTCCCCTCTATAGGCCCCTTAGCGCTCCGAATATCCACTTGCAGATCCTAAAGAAAGAGTGTTTCAGAACTGCCCAATCAAAACTAAGGTTAAACTCCGTAAATTGAATGCACAGATCATAAAGAAGTTTCACAGAATGCTTCTATGTAGTTTTAAATTCTAGATATTCCTTTTTCCACTACAGTCCCCTTAGCGCTCCGAATGACCGCTTGAAGTTTCTAGACAAAGAGTGCTTCAGACCTGTTCAGTCAAAAGTAAGTTTCAACTCTTTTAGTTGAATGCACAGATCAGAAGGAAGTTTCACAGAATGATTCTGTGTAGCTTTTATTTGAAGATATTCCTGTTTCCACTATAGGCCCCTTAATGCTCTGAATGTACACTTGCAGTTTCTACAGAAAGAGTGTTTCAGAACTGCTCAATGAAATGTAAGGTTGAACTCTGTTAGTTGAATGCACAGATCAGAAAGAAGTTTCACAGAATGCTTCTGTGTAGATTTTATTTGAAGATATTCCTTTTTCCACAATAGGCCCTTAGACTCCAATGTCCACTTGGCATTTCTACAGAAAGAGTGTTTTAGAACTCCTAAATCAAAAGTAAGGTTCAACTCCATTAGTTGAATGCACAGATCATAAAGAAGTTTCACAGAGTGCTTCTATGTCGTTTGTATTTGAAGATATTCCTTTTTCCACTGCAGTCCCCTTAGCGCTCCGAATGTCCGCTTGCAGTTTCTACAAGAAAGAGTGTTTTGGAACTCCTCAATCAAAAGTAAAGTTCAACTCTGTTAGTTGAATGCACAGATTAGAAAGATGTTTCACAGAATGCTTCTGTGTAGTTTTTATTTGAAGATATTCCTTTTTCTTTTATTGGCCCCTTAGCGCTCCGAATGTCCACTTGAAGTTTCTACAGAATGGTTGTTTCAGAACTGCTCAATAAAAAGTAAAATTCAACTCTGTTATTTGAATGCACAGATCAGAAAGAAGCTTCACAGAGTGCTTCATTGTAGTTTTTATTTGAAGATATTCCTTTCTCCACTGTTGGCCCCTTAGTGCTCCGAATGTCCGCTTACATTTTCTACAGAAAGTGTGTTTCACAACTGCTCAATCTAAAGTAAGTTTCAACTCTGTTTGTTGAATGCACAGATAAGAAAGAAGTTTCACAGAATGCTTCTGTGTCGTTTTTATTTGAAGATATTCTATTTCCACTATAGGCAGCATAGCACTCCGAAGGTCCGCTTGCAGTTTCTACGGAAAGAGTGTTTCAGAACTGCCCAATCAAAAGTACGGTTCAACACTGTTAGTTGGATGCACAGATGAGAAAGGAGTTCCACAGAATGCTTCTGTGTAGTTTTTATTTGAAGATATTCCATTTTCGACTATAGGCCCCTTAGCGTTCCAAATGTCCGCTTGCAGTTTCTACAGCAAGTTTCATAACTGCTCAATCAATAGTAAGGTTCAACTCTGTTAGCTGAATACACAGATTAGAAAGAAGTTTCACAGAATGCTTCTGTGTAGTTTTTGTTTGAAGATATTCCTTTTTCCACTATAGGCTCCTTAGCGATCCAAATGTCCGCTTGCAGTTTCTACAGAAAGGGTGTTTCAGAACTCCTCAATCAAAAGTAATATTAAACTCTGTTAGTTGAATGCACAGATCAGAAAGAAGTTTAACAGAATGCTTCTGTGTAGTTTTTATTTGAAGATATTCCTTTTTCCACTATAGGCCCCTGAGCTTTCCGAATGCCCGCTTGCAGTTCCTATAGAAAGTGTGTTTCAGAACTCCTCAATGAAAAGTAAAGTTCAATCTGTTAGTTAAATGCACTGATCAGAAAGAAGTTTCACAGAATGCTTCTGTGTAGTTTTTATTTGAAGATATTCCTTTTCCACTACAGGCCACTTAGCGCTCTGAATGTCGGCTTGCAGTTTCTACAGAAAGGGTGTTTCAGAACTGCTCAATCAAAAGTAAGTTTCAACTCTGTTAGTTGAATGCACAGATCAGAAAGAAGTTTTACAGAATGTTTCTGTGTAGTTTTTATTTGAAGATATTCCTTTTTCCACTATAGGCCCCTTAGCACTCCGAATCTCCGATTGCAGTTTCTACAGAAAGAGTTTTTCAGAACTCCTCAACAAAAAGTAATGTTCAAATCTGTTAGTTGAATGCACAGATGAGGAAGAAGTTTCACAGAATGCTTCTGTGTACTTTTTATTGGAATATATTCCCTTTTCCACAATATGCCCCTTAGCACTCCGAATGTTAGCTTGCAGTTCCTGCAGAAGAAATGTTTCAGAACTCCTCAATCAAAAGTAAGATTCAAATCAGTTAGTTGAATGCACAGATAAGAAAGAAGTTTACCAAAATGCTTCTGTGTAGTTTTTATTGGAAGATATTCCTTTTTCCACTAAAGGCCCCTTAGTGCTCCGAATGTCCGCTTGCAGTTTCTACAGAAAGAGTTTTTCAGAACTGCTCAATCAAAAGTTAGCTTCAACTCTGTTAGCTGAAAGCACAGATCAAATATAAGTTTCACAGGATGCTTCTGTGTAGTTTTCATTTGAAGATATTCCTTTTCCCACTATAGACCCCTTAGCGCTGCGAATGTCCACTTGCACATTCCACAGAAAGAGTGTTTCAGAACTGCTCAATCAAAAGTAAGGTTCAACTCTCTTAGTTGAATGCACAGATCAGAAGGAAGTTTAACAGAATGCTTCTGTGTAGTTTTTAATTGAAGATATTCCTTTTTCCACTGTAGGCCCCTTTGCGCTCCGAATGTCCGCTTGAAGTTTCTACAGGAAGAGTGTTTCAGAATTACTCAATAAAACTATGGTTCAACTCTGTTAGATGAATGAACAGATCAGAAGGAACTTTAACAGAATGCTTCTGTGTAGTTTTGTTGGAAGATATTCCTTTTTCCACTCTTGGCCCCTTAGCGCTCCGAATGTCCACTTGCAGTTTCTACAGAAAGAGTGCTTCAGAACTGCTCAAGCAAAAGTAAGACTCACCTCTATTAGTTGAATGCACAGATCAGAAAGAAGTTTCACAGAATCCTTCTGTGTAGTTTTTATTTGCAGATATTCCATTTTCCACTATAGGACCCTTAGCGCTCCGAGTGTTCGCTTGCAGTTTCTACAGAAAGAGTGTTTCAGAGGTGCTCAATCAAAAGTAAGTTTCAAATCTGTTACTTGAAAGCACAGATCAGAAAGTAGTTTCACATAATCCTTCTGTGTAGTCTTTATTTAGAGATAATCCTTTTTCCACGGTAGGCCCCATAGTGCTGCAAATGTCCACTGGCAGTTTCTACAGAAATAGTGTTTCAAAACTCCTCAATCCAAAGTAAGGTTCCACTCCATTAGTTGAATGCACAGATCAGGAAGAAGTTTCACAGAATGCTTCTGTGAAGTTTTTATTTGAAGATATTACTTTTTTCACTATAGGGCCTTAGTACTCCGAATGTCCGCTTGCAGTTTCTACAGAACGAGTGTTTCAGACCTGCTCAATCAAAAGTAAGGATCAACTCTGTTAGTTGAATGCACAGATCAGAAAGAAGTTTCACAGAATGCTTCTGTGTAGTTCTTATTTGAACATATACCTTTTTCTTCTAACAGCCCCTTAGCGCTCCGAATGTCCGCGAGCAGTTTCTGCAGAAAGAGTGTTTCAGAACTCCTCAATTAAAAGGTAGGTTCAACTCTGTCAGTTGAATGCACAGATCAGAAAGAAGTTTCACAGAATGCTTCTGTGTAGTTCTTATTTGAACATATACCTTTTTCTACTAAAAATCCCTTAGCACTCCAAATGTCCCCTTGCAGTTTCTACAGAAAGAGGGTTTCGGAATTGCTCAATCAAAAGTAAGGTTCAACTCTGTTAGTTGAATGCAGAGATCAGAAAGGAGTTTCACAGAATGCTTCTGTTTACTTTTTATTTGAAGATATTCCTTTTTCCACAATTGGCCCCTTAGCTCTCCGAATGTCCGCTTGCAGTTTCTACAGAAAGAGTGTCTCTGAACTGCTCAATCAAAAGTAAGGTTCACCTCTGTTAGTTGAATGCACAGATCAGAAGGAAGTTTCACAGAATGCTTCTGTGTAGTTTTTATTTGAAGATATTCATTTTTCCACTGCAGGCCTATAGCGCTCCGTATGTCCACCTGCAGTTTGTACAGAAAGAGTGTTTCGAAACTGTTCAATCAAAAGTAAGGTTCAACTCTGTAAGTTGAATGCTCAGATCAGAAAGTAGTTTCACAGAATGCTTCTGTGTAGTTTTTATTTGAAAATATTCCTTTTTCCTATATAGGTCCCTCAGCGCTCTGAAGGTCCGCTTGCAGTTCCCTCAGAAAGAGTGTTTCAGAACTCCTCAATCAATAGTAACGTTCAACTCTGTTAGTTGAATGCACAGATCAGAAAGAAGTTTCAGAGAATGCTTCAGTGAAATTTTTAATTGAAGATATTACTTTTTCCACTATAGGCCCCTTAGCAGGCCGAATGTCCGCTTGCAGATTCTACAGAGAGCGTGTTTCAGAACTGCTCAGTCAAAAGTAAGGTTCAACTCTGTTAGTTGAATGCAAAGAACAGAAAGTAGTTTCACAGAATGCTTCTGTGTAGTTTTTATTTGAAGATATTCCTTTTTACATTATAGGCCCCTTAGCGCTCCGAATGTCCGCTTGCAGTTGCTAGAGAAAGAGTGTTTCAGACCTGCTCAATCAAAAGTAAGGTTGAACTCTGCTAGTTGAATGCACAGTTCAGAAGGGAGCTTCACAGAATGCTTCTGTGCAGTTTTTATTTGAAGATATTCCTTTTTCCACCATAGGACCCTTAGCGCTCCGAGTGTCCGCTTGCGGTTTCTACAGAAAGGGTGTTTCAGAACTCCCGAATCAAAAGTATGGTTCAACTCTGTTAGTTGAATGCAGAGATCAGAAAATAGTTTCACAGATTGCTTCTGTGTAGTTTTTATTTGACGATATTCCTTTTTACACTATAGGCCGCTTAGCGCTCTGAATGTCGGCTTGCAGTTCCTACAGAAAGAATGTTTCAGACCTTCTCAATCAAAAGTAAGGTTCAACACTGTAAGTTGAAGGCACAGATCAGAAAGAAGTTTCAGAGAATGCTTGTGTGTAGTTTTTATTTGAAAATAGAACTTTTTGTACTATAAACCCCTTAGCGCTCCGAATGTCCGCTTGCAGTTCCTGCAGAAAGTGTGTTGCAGAACTCCTCAATTAAAACGAAGATTCAACTCTGTTAGTTGAATGCGCAGATGAGAAAGAAGTTTCACAGAATGCTTCTGTGTAGTTTTTATTGGAAGACAATCTTATTTGCACTACAGGCCCCTTAGTGCTCCGAATGTCTGCTTGCAGTTTCTACGGAAAGACGGTTTATGAACTCCTCAATCAAAAGTAACGTTCAACTGTGTTAGTTGAATGCACAGATAAGAAAGAAGTTGAAGAGAATGCTTCTGTGTGGTTTTTATTTGAAGATATTCCTTTTTCCATTATAGGCTCCTTAGCGTTCCAAATGTCTGCTTGCTGTTTCTACAGAAGGTGTGTTTCAGAACTCCTCAATCAAAAGAAAGGTTCAACTCTGTTAGTTGAATGCACAGATCAGAAGGAAGTTTCACAGAATGCTGCTGTGTAGTTTTTATTTGAAGATATTCCTTTTTCCACACTAGACCCCTTAGCGCTCCGAATGTCCGCTTGCAGTTTCTTCAGAAAGAGTGTTTCAAAACTGCTCAATCCAAAATAAGGTTCTACTCTGTTAGTTGAATGCACAGATTAGAAAGAAGTTTCACAGAGTGATTCTCTGTAGTTTTTATTTGAAATTACTCCTTTACTAACCAAAGGCCATTTAGCGCTCCGAATGTCCACTTGCAGTTTCTACAGAAAGGGTGTTTCAGACCTGCTAAATCGACAGAAAGGTTCAACTTTGTTAGTTGAATGCACAGATCACAAAGAAGTTTCACAGAATGCTTCTGAGTAGTTTATATTTGAAGGTATTCTTCTTTCTACTATAAGCCCCTTAGAGCTCCAAATGTCTGCGTGCAGTTTCTGCAGAAAGAGGGTTTCAAAACTGCTCAATCAAAAGTAAGGTTCAACTCCATTAGTTGAATGCACAGATCAGAAAGAAGTTTCACAGAATCCTTCTGTGCAGTTTTTATTTGAAGATTTTCCTATTTCCCCTATAGGCCCCTTAGCGCTCCGAATGTCCTGTTTCAGTTTCCACAGAAAGAGTGTTTCAAACATGCTCAATCAAAGGTAAGGTTCAACTCTGTTAGTTGAATGCACAGATCAGAAAGAAGTCTCACAGAATGCTTCTGTGTAGTTTTTCTTTGAAGATATTCCTTTCTCCACTGTAGGCCCATTAGCACTCCTAATTTAGGCTTCCAGTTTCTACAGAAAGAGTGTTGCAGACCTGCTCAATCGACAAAAATCTTCAACTTTGTTAGTTTAGTGCACAGATCAAAAAAAGTTCGACCGAATGCTTCTGTGTAGATTGTTTTCTGAAGATATTCCTTTTTCCACTATAGGAGCCTTAGCGCTCTGAAAGTCCACTTGCAGTTTCTACAGAAAGAGTGTTTCAGAACTGCTCAGTAAAAAGTAAGTTTCAACTCTGCTAGTTGAATGTACCAATCAGAAAGAAGTTTCACAGAATGCTTCTGAGTAGTTTTTATTTGAGGATATACTTTTTTCCACTTTAGGCCCCTTAGCGCTCTGAATGTCCGCTTGCAGTTTCCACAGAAAAAGTGTTTCAGACCTGCTCAATCAAAAGTAAGTTTCAACTCTGTTAGTTGAATGCACAGATCAGAAAGAAGTTCCACAGAATGCTTCTGTGTAGGTTTTATTGGAGATATTATTATTTCCACTATATCCCCCTTAGTGCTCCGAATGACCACTTGCAGTTTCTACAGAAAGAGTGCTTCAGACCTGCTCAATAGACAGTATGGTTCAGCATTTTAGTTGAACGCACAGATCACAAAGATGTTCCACAGAATGTTTCTGTGTAGTTTGTTTTTTGAAGATATTCCTTTTTCCACTATAGGCCCCTTAGCGCTCCGAATGTCCACTTGCAGTTTCTACAGAAAGAGTGTTTCAGAACTGCTCAATCAAAAGTAAGCTTCAAGTCTGTTCGTTGAATGCACTGAACAGAAGGAAGTTTCACAGAATGCTTCTGTGTAGTTCTTATCTGAGGATATTCCTTTTTTTACTAAAACCCACTTAGTGCTCGAAGTGTCCGCTTGCAGTTTCGGCAGAAAGAGTGTTTCAGAACTCCACAATTAAAAGGAAGGTTCAACTCCGTTAGTTCAATGCACTGATGAGAAAGAAGTTTCACAGAATGCTTCTATTTAGTTTTTATTTGAAGGTATTACTTTTTCCCCACTAGGCCCCTTAGCGCTCCAAATATCCGCTTGCTGTTTCTACAGAAAGAGTGTTTTAGAACTGCTCAATCAAAAGTAAGATTCACCTCTGTTATTTAAATGCACAGATCAGAAAGAAGTTTCACAGAATGCTTCTGTGCAGTTTGTATTTGTAGATATTCCTATTTCCCCTATAGGCCCCTTAGCGCTATGAATGTCCACTGGCAGTTTCTACAGAAAGAGAGTTTCAGACATGCTCAATCAAAAGTAAAGTTCAACTCTGTTAGTTGAATGCACAGATCAGAAAGAAGTTTCACAGAATTCTTCTGTGTAGTTTTTGTTTGAAGATATTCCTTTTTCCACTGTAGGTCCATTAGCGTTCCGAATGTCCGCTTGCAGTTTCTACAGAAAGAGTGTTTCAGACCTGCTCAATCGAAAGAAAGGTTCAACTATGTTAGTTGAATGCCCAGATCACAAAGAAGTTCCACAGAATGCTTCTGTGTAGTTTGTTTTTTGAAGATATTCCTTTTTCCACTATAGGACCGTTAGCACTCCGAATGTCCGCATGCATTTTCTACAGAAACAGTGTTTCAGAACTGCTCAATCAAAAGTTATGTTCAACTCTGTTAGTTGAATGCACAGATGAGAAAGAAGATTCACAGAATGCTTCCGTGTAGTTTTCATTTGAAGATAGTCCGTTTTAATCTATTGGCCCCTTATCGCTCCAAGTGGCGGCTTACAGTTTCTGCAGAAAGAGTGTTTCAGAACTGCTCAATCAAAAGTAAGGTCCAATTCTGTTAACTGAATGCACAGATCAGAAAGAAGTTTCCAGAATGCTTCTGTGTAGTTTTTATTTTAAGATATTCCTTTATCCACTATTGGCGACTTAGCGCTCTGAATGTCCGCTTGTAGTTTATACAGAAAGACTGTTTCAGAACTGCTCAATCAAAAGTAAGGTTCAACTATGTTAGTTGAATGCACAGATCAGAAAGAAGTTTCACAGAATGCTTCTGTGTAGTTTTTATTTGAAGATATACCTTTTTCCACTGTAGGCCCATTATCCCTCCGAATGTCCTCTTGCAGTTTCTACAGAAAGAGTGTTTCAGAACTGCGCAATCAAAAGTAAGGTTCAAATCTGTTAGTTGAATGCACAGATCAGAAAGAAGTTTCACAGAATGCTTCTGTGTAGTTTTTATTTGATGATATTCTTTTTTCTACTGTAGGCCTCTAAATGCTCCCAATATCCACTTGCAGTTTCTACAGAAAGAGTGTTTCAGAACTACACTATGAAAATAAGATTCAACTCTGTTAGTTTGACTTCACAGATGAGAAATAAGTTTCACAGAATGATTCTGTGTAGTTTTTATTTGAAGATATTGCTTTTTCCACTATTGGCCCATAGTGCTCTGAATGTCCTCTTGGAGTTTATACAGAAAGAGTATTTCAGAACTGCGCAATCAAAAGTAAGGTTCAACTCTGTTAGTTGAATGCACAGATCAGAGAGAAGTTACACAGAATGCTTCCGTGTAGTTTTTATTTAATGATATTCCTTTTTCAACTGTAGGCCCCTAAGGGCTCCGAATATCCACTTGCAGTTTCTACAGAAAGACTGTTTCAGCACTGCTCTTCGAAAATAAGGTTCAACTCTGTTAGCTTGATTTCACAGATCAGAAAGTAGTTGCACAGTATGCTTCTGTGTAGTTTTTATTTGAAGATATTCTTTTTTCCACTATAAGCCCCTTAGCGCTCCAAATGTCCTCTTGCAGATTCCACAGAAAGAGTGTGTCAGACCTGCTCAATCAAAAGTAAGGTTCAACACTGTTATTTGAATGCACAGATCAGAAAGAAGTTTCACAGAATGCTTCTGTGCAGTTTTTATTTGAAGATATTCCTTTTTCCACTACAGGCCCCTTAGCGCTCTGAATGTCCACTTGCAGTTTCTACAGAAAGAGTGTTTCAGAACTCTTCAATTAAAAGTAATGTTCAACTCTGTTAGTTGAATGCACAGATGAGAAAGAAGTTTCAGAGAATGCTTCTGTGTAGTTCTTATTAGAAGATATTCCTTTTTCCTCTGTAGGCCCTTTAGTTCTCCGAATGTCCGCTTGCAGTTTCTAAATGAAGAGTGTTTCAGACTGCTCAATCAAAAGTAAGGTTCAACTCTTTTAGTTGAACACACAGATCAGAAAGAAGTTTCACAGAATGCTTCTGTGTAGTTTTTATTTGAAGATATTGCTTTTTCCACTATAGGTCCCTTAGCGCTCTGAATGTCCACTTGCAGTTTCTACAGAAAGAGTGTTTCAGACCTGCTCAATCAAAACTAAGGTTCAGCTCTGTTAGTTGAATGCACAGATCAGAAAGAAGTTTCACAGAAGGCTTCTGTGTAGTTTTTATTTGAAGATATTCTTTATTCCACTACAGGCCCCTTTAGCGCTCTCAATGTCCACTTGCAGTTTCTACAGAAAGAGTGTTTTGGTACTGCTCAATGAAAAGTAAGCTTCAACTCTCTTAGGTGAAAGCACAGAACAGAGAGAAGTTTCACAGAATGCTTCTGTGTAGTTATTATTTGAAGATATTCCTTTTTCCACTGCAGGCCCATTAGCGCTGCGAATGTCCGCTTGCAGTTTTTTCAGAAAGAGTGTTTCAGAACTCCTCATTCAAAAGAAAATTTCTACTCTATTAGTTGAATGCACAGATCACAAAGAAGTTTCACAGAATGCTTCTTTGTTGTTTTCATTTGAAGATATTCCTTTTTCCACTACAGGCCACTTAAGGTCTGAATGTCCACTTGCAGTTTTTACAGAAAGAGTGTTTCAGAACTCTTCAATTAAAAGTAAGGTTCAACTCTGTTAGTTGAATGCAGAGATCAGAAAGAAATTTCACAGAATGCTTCTTTGTAGTTTTTCATTGAAGACATTACTTTTTACACTATAGGCCCCTTAACGATCAGAATAGCCGCTTGCAGGTTCTGCAGAAAGAGCGTTTCAGAACTCCTCAATCAGAAGAAAGGTTCAACTCTGTTAGTTGAATGCACAGATCAGAAAGAAGTTTCACAGAATGCTTCCGTGTAGTTTTTATTTGAGGATATTCCTTTTTCCACTATAGGCCCCTTAGCGCTCCGAATGTCCACTTGCAGTTTCTACAGAAATAGTGTTTCAGAACTGCTCAATCAAAAGTAAGGTTCAACTCTGTTAGTTGAATGCACTGATCAGAAAGAAGTTTCAGAGAATGCTTCCGTGTAGTTTTTATTTGAAGATATTCCTTTTTCCACTATAGGCCCCGTAGTGCTCCGTATGTCCAGTTGCAGTTTCTACAGAAAGAGTGTTTCGAAACTGCTCAATCAAAAGTAAGGTTCAACTCTGTTAGTGGAATGCACAGATCAGAAAGAAGTTTCACAGAATGCTTCTGTGTACTTTTTTTGAAGATATTCCTTTTTCAAGTATAGGCCACTTAGCGGTCCAAATGTCCACTTGCAGTTTCTACAGAAAGAGTGGTTCAGAACTGCTCAATCAAAAGTAAGGTTCAACTCTGTTAGTTGAATGCACAGATGAGAAAGAAGTTTCACAGAATGATTCTGTGTAGTTTTTATTGGAAGATATTCCTTTTTGCACTATAGGCCACTTTGCGCTCCGAAGGTTCGCTTGCAGTTTCTACAGAAAGATTGTTTCAGAACTCCTCAATCAAAAGTAAGATTCACCTCTGGTAGTTGAATGCACAGATCAGAAAGAAGTTTTACAGAATGCTTCTGTGTAGTTTTTATTTGAGGATATTACATTTTCCACTATAGGCCCTTTATTGCTGCGAATTTCCGCTTGCAGTTTCTACAGAAAGAGTGTTTCAGATCTCCTCAATAAAAGTAAGGGTCAACTCTTTTAGTTGAATGCACAGATCAGAAGGAAGTTTCCCAAAATGCTTCAGTGTAGTTTTTATTTGAAGATACTCATTTTTCCACTGTAGGCCCCTTAGTTCTCCGAATATCCGCTTACAGTTTCTACAGAAACAGTGTTTCAGAACTGCTCAATCAAAAGTAAGGTTCAACTCTGTTAGTTGAATGCACAGATCAGAGAGGAGTTTCACAGAATGCTTCTGTGTAGTTTTTATTTGAAGATATTCCTTTTTCCACACTACACCCCTTAGCGCTTTGAATGTCCGCTTGCAGTTTCTACAGAAAGAGTGCTTCAGAACTGCTCAATCCAGTGTAAGATCCACCTCTGTTAGTTGAATGCACAGACCAGGAAGAACTTTCACAGAGTGGTTCTGTGTAGTTTTTATTGGAAATTATTCCTTTTCCCACTATAGGCCCCTTAGCGCTCCGAATGTCCAGTGTCAGTTTCTACAGAAAGAGTGTTTCAGAGCTACTCAATCAAAAGTAAGTTTCAACTCTCTTAGTTGAATGCACAGATCAGAAAGAAGTTTCACAGTATGCTTCTGTGTAGATTTTATTTGAAGGTATTCCTTTTTCCACTGTAGGCCCATTAGCCCTCTGAATGTCCACTTGCAGTTTCTACAGAAAGAGGTTTCAGACATTCTCAATCAAAAGTAAGGTTCAACTCTGTTACTTGAATGCAAAGATCATAAAGAAGTTTCACAGCATGCTTCTGTGTAGTTTTTATTTGAAGATATACCTTTTTCCACTGTAGGCCCATTATCCCTCCGAATGTCCGCTTGCAGTTTCTACAGAAAGAGTGTTTCAGAACTAATCAATAAAAATTAAGGTTCAACTCTGTTAGTTGAATGCACAGGTCAGAAATAAGTTTCACAGAATGCTTCTGTGTAGTTGTTATTTGAAGGTATTCCTTTTTCTACTGTAAGCCCCTTAGGCTCCGATTATCCGCTCGCAGTTTCTGCAGAAAGAGTGTTTCAAAAGTCCTCAATCAAAAGTAAGGTTCAACTCCGTTAGTGGCATGCACAGATCAGAAAGAAGTTTCACAGAATGCTTCGGTGTGGTTTTTATATGAAGATATCCCTTTTTACAATGTAGGCTCATTAGCGCTCCGAAAGTCCGCTTGCAGTTTCTACAGGAAGAATGTTTCAGACCTGCTCAATCGACAGAAAGTTTAAACTTTTTTAGTTGAATGCACAGATCAGAAAGAAGTTTCACAGAATGCTTCTGTGTAGTTTTTATTTGAATATATTCATTTTTCCACTATAGGCCTCTTATCGCTCTGAATGTCCGCGTACAGTTTCCACAGAAAGAGTGTTTCAGACCAGCTCAATCAAAAGTAAGCTTCAACACTGTTATTTGAATGCACAGATCAGAAAGAAGTTTCACAGAATGCTTCTGTGTAGGTTTTATTGGAAGATATTTCTATTTCCACTATAACCCCCTAAGCGTTCCGAATGTCCACTTGCAGTTTCTACAGAGTGTTTCAGACCTGCTTAATCAAAAGTAAGGTTCAACTCTGTTAGTTGAATGCACAGATCAGAAAGAAGTTTCACAGAATTCTTCTGTGTAGTTTTTATTTGTTGATATTCCTTTTTCCACTGAAGGCCCTTTAGCGCCCCGAATGTCCCCTTGCAGTTTCTACAGAAAGAGTGTTTCAGACGTGCTAAATCGAAAGTTAGTTTCAACTCTGTTAGTTGAATGCACAGATCAGAAAGAAGTTTCACAGTATTCTTCTGTGTAGTTATTTTTTGAAGATATTCTCTTTTCCACTATAGGCCCATTAGCGCTCCGAATGTCCACTTGCAGTTTCTACAGAAAGAGTGTTTCAGAACTGCTCAATCAAAAGTAAGGTTAAACTCTGTTAGTTGAAGGCACAGATCAGAAAGAAGTTTCACAGAAGGCTTCTGTGTAGTTTTAATTTGAAATAGTCCTTTTTCTACTATAAGCCCGTTAGTGCTCAGAATATCCGCTTGCTGTTTCTGCCGAAAGAGTGTTTCAAAACTCCTAAATCAAAAGTAAGTTCCAACTCTGTAAGTTGAATGCAGAGATCAGAAAGTAGTTTCACAGAATGCTTCTGTGAAGTTTATATTTGAAGATATTACTTTTTCCACTATAGGCCCATTAGCACTCCGAATTTCCGCTTGTAGTTTCCACAGAACGAGAGTTTCAGACCTGCTCAATCAAAAGTAAGTTTCAACTCTGTAAGTTGAATGCACAGAATAGAATGGAGTTTCACAGAATGCTTCTGTGTAGTTTTTAGTTGAAGATATTCCTATTTCCCCTATTGGCCACTTAGTGCTCTGAATGTCTACTTGCTGTTTCTACAGAAAGAGTTTTTCAGACCTGCTCAATCAAAAGTAAGGTTCAACTCTGTTAGATGAATGCAAAGATCAGAAAGAAGTTTCACAGAATGCTTCTGTGTAGTTTTAATTTGAAGATATTCCTTTTTCCACCCTAGGCCCCATAGCGCTCCGAATGTCTGCTTGTAGTTTCTACAGAAAGAGATCTTCAGAACTGCTCAATCAAAAGTAAGATTCACGTCCGTTAGTTGAATGCACAGATCGGAAAGAAGTTTCACAGAATGCTTCAGTGTAGTTTATATTTGAAATTATTCCGTTTCCCACTAAAGACACCTAAGCGCTCCGAGTGTCTGCTTGCGGTTTCTACAGAATGACTGTATCAGAACTGCCCAATCAAAAGTTAGGTTCAACTCTGTTAGTTGATGCACAGATCAGAAAGAAGGTTCACAGAATGCTTATGTGTAGTTTTTATTTGAAGATATCCCTTTTTCCACTATAGGCCTCTTAGTTCTCCGAATGTCCACTTGCTGTTACTACAGAAAGAGTGTTTCAGAACTCCACAAAAGAAAGTAAGGTTCAATTCTGTTAGTTGAATGCACAGTTCAGAAAGAAGTTTCACAGAATGCTTCTGTGTAGTTTTTATTTAAAGATATTACTTTTTCGACAATAGGCCCCCTAGCGCTCTGAATGTCCGCTTGCATTCTCTACAGAAAGAGTGTTTCAGACCTGCTCAATCAAAAGTAAGGAGCATCTCTGTTAGTTGAATGCACAGATCAGAAAGAAGTTTCACAGAATGCTTCTGAGTAGTTTTTATTTGAAGTTATTCCTTTTTCCACTACAGGCCCCTTAGCGCTCCGAATTTCTGCTTGCAGGTTTTTCAGAAACAGTGTTTCAGACCTACCCAATCAAAAGTAAGGTTCAACTCTGTTAGTTGAATGCACAGATCAGAAAGAAGTTTCACAGAATGCTTCTGTGTAGTTGTTATTGGAAGAAATTCCTTTTTCTACTAAAAGCCCCTTAGCGCTCCAAATTTCTGCTTTCAGTTTCGGCAGAAAGAGTGTTTCAGAACTCCTCAATTAAAAGGAAGATTCAACTCCATTAGTTGAATGCACAGATGAGAAAGAAGTTTCACAGAATGCTTCTGTGTAGTTTTTATTTGAAGATATTCCTTTTTCCACACTAGGCCCCTTAGCGCTCTGAATGTCCGCTTGCAGTTTCTACAGAAAGAATTTTTCAGACCTGCTAAATCAAAAGTAAGATTCACCTCTGTTAGTTGAATGCAGAGATCAGAAAGAAGTTTGACAGAATGCTTCTGTGTAGTTTTTATTTGAAATTACTTCTTTTACCACCTTAGGCCCTTTAGCGTTCCGAATCTCCCCTTGCAGTTTCTGCAGATAGAGTGTTTCAGAACTACTCAATCAAAATTAAGGTTCAACTCAGTTAGTTGAATGCATAGGTCAGAAAGAAGTTTCATAGAATGCTTCTGTGTAGTTTTTATTTGAAGTTATTCCTTTTTCTACGCTAAGCCCATTATCGCTCCAAATGTCCGCTTGCAGTTTCTGCAGAAAGCGTGTTTGAAAACTCCTCAATTAAAAGTAAGGTTCAACTCCGTTAGTTGAATGCACAGATCAGAAAGGAGTTTCACAGAATGCTTCTGTGTAGTTTTCATTTGAAGGTATTACTTTTTCAACTATAGGCCTCTTAGTGCTCCGAATGTCCGCTTGCAGTTTCTACAGAACGAGTGTTTCAGACCTGCTCAATCAAAAGTACGGTTCAACTCTGTTAGTTGAATGCACATTTTAGAGAGAAGTTTCACAGAATGGTTCTGTGCAGTTTTTATTTGAAGATTTTCCTATTTCCCCTATAGGCCCATTAGCGCTCTGAATGTCCACATGCAGTTTCTACAGAAAGAGTGTTTCAGACATGCTGAATCAAAGGTAAGGTTCAACTCTGTTAGTTCAATGCACACATCAGAAAGAAGTTTCACAGAATAACTCTGTGTAGTTTTTATTTGAAGGTATTCCTTTTTCCACTATAGGCCCAATTTCGCTCCGAATGTCCGCTTGCAGTTTCCACAGGAAGAGTGTTTCAGAACCGCTCAATGGACAGAAAGGTTCAACTTTGTTAGTTGAATGCACAGATCACATAGAAGTTCCACAGAATGCTTCTGTGTAGTTTCTTTTTGAAGATATTCCTTTTTCAAGTACAGGAACCTTAGCGCTCCGAAGGTCCACTTGCAGTTTCTGCAGAAAGGGTGCTTCAGAACTGCTCAATCCAAAGTATGATTCACGTCCGTTAGTTGAATGCACAGATCAGAAAGTAGTTTCACAGAATGCTTCTGTGTAGTTTATATTGGAAATTATTCGTTTTCCCGCCATAGGCCCCTTAGCGCTCCGAATGTCCGCTTGCTCTTTCTACAGAAAGAGTGTTTCAGAACTGCTCAGTCAACGCTAAGGTTCACCTGTGTTAGTTGAATGCACAGATCAGAAGGAAGTTTCACAGAATGCTTCTGTGTAGTTTTTATATGAAGATGTTCCTTTTCAAACTGTAGGCCCCTTAGCGTTCCAAATGTCCACTTGCAGTTTCTACAGAAAGAGTGTTTCAGAACTAGTCAATCAAAAGTAAGGTTCAACTCTGTTCATTGAATGCAGAGAAAAGATGGAAGTTTCACAGAATTCTTCTGTGTAGTTTTTATTTGAAGACATTCCTCTTTCCACTATAGGCCCCTTAGCGCTCCGAATGTCCGCTTGCAGTATATACGGAAAGAGTTGTTCAGAACTTCTCAATCAAAAGTTAGATTCAACTCTGTTATTTGAATGCACAGATCAGAAAGAAGTTTCACAGAATGATTCTGTGCAGTTTTTATTTGAAGATATTGCCTTTTCAACTATACGTTCCTTAGCTCACTGAATGTCCACTTGCAGTTCCTACAGAAAGAGTGTTTCAGAACTGCTCAATCAAAAGTAAGTTTCAACTCTGTTACTTGAATGCAAGGATCAGAAAGAAGTTTCACAGAATGCTTCAGTGTAGTTTTTATTTGAAGATAATCCTTTTTCCACCAGAGGTCCCTTAGCGCTCTGAATGTCCGCATGCAGTTTCTGCAGAAAGAGTGTTTCAGAACTCCTCAATCAAAAGTTAGGTTCAACTCTTTTTGTTGATTGCACAGATCAGAAAGAAGATTCACAGAATTCTTCTGTGTAGTTTTAATGTGAAGATATTCCTTTTTCCACTATAGGCCCCTTAGCGCTGCAAATATCCACTTGCAGTTTCAACAGAAAGAGTGTTTAAGAACTGCTCAATCAAAAGTAACGTTCAACTCTGTTAGTTGAATGCACAGATGAGGAAGAAGTTTCACAGAATGCTTCTGTGTAGTTTTTATTGGAAGACATTCCTATTTCCACTATAGGCCCCTTAGCGCTCCGAATGTCCGCTTGCAGTTTCTACGGAAAGAGTGTTTCTGAACTGCTCCATCAAAAGTAACGTTGAAATCTGTCAGTTGAATGCACAGATAGGAAAGAAGTTTAACAGAATGCTTCTGTGTAGTTTTTATTTGAAGATATTACTTTCTCCACTGTAGGCCCCTTAGCGCTCCAAATTCTGCTGGCAGTGTCTACAGAACGAGTTTTTCAGAACTGCTCAATCAAAAGTAAGGTTCAACTCTGTTAGTTGAATGCATGGATCAGAAAGAAGTTTCACAGAATGCTTTTGTGTAGTTTTTATTTGAAGATATAACTTTTTCTAGTATAGGCCCCTTAGCGCTCCTAGTGTCCGCTTGCAGTTTCTATAGAAAGAGTGTTTCAGAACTACTCAATCAAAAGTAAGTTTCATCTATGTTAGTTGAATGCACAGATCAGAAAGAAGTTTCACAGAATGCTTCTGTGTAGTTTTTATTTGATGATATTACTTTTTCCACTGTTGGACTCTATGTGCTCCGAATATCCACTTGCAGTTTCTACAGAAAGAGTGTTTCAGAACTGCTCTTTGAAAATAAGGTTCAAATCTGTTAGTTTGACTTCACAGATCAGAAAGATGTTTCACAGAATGCTTCTGTGTAGTTTTTATTTGAAGATATTCATTTTTCCACTACAGGCCCCTTTGCGCTCCGAATGTCCCCTTGGAGATTCCACAGAAAGAGTTTGTCAGACCTGCTCAATCAAAAGTAAGGTTCAACTCTGTTATTTGAATGCACAGATCAGAAAGAAGTTTCACAGAATGTTTCTGTGTAGTTTTTCTTTGAAGATATCCCATTTTCCACTACAGGCCAATTAGTGCTCTGAATGTCCGCTTACAGTTTCTACAGAAAGAGTGTTTCAAACCTCTTAAATTAAAGTAAGGTTCAACTCTGTTAGTTGAGTGCAGAGATCAGAAAGAAATTTCACAGAATATTTCTGTGTGGTTTTTATTTGAAGATATTCCTTTTTACACTATAATCCGTTATCGCTCAGAATAGCCGCTTGCAGTTCCTGCAGAAAGAGTGTTTCAGAACTCCTCAATCAAAAGAAAGTTTCAACTCTGTTAGTTGAATGCACAGATGAGAAAGGAGTTTCAGAGAATGCTTCTGTGTTGTTCTTATGTGAACATATTCCTCTTTCCAATGTAGGCCCTTTACCGCCCCGAATGTCTGCTTGCAGTTTCTAAATAAAGTGTGTTTCCGACCTGCTCAATCCAAAGTAAGGTTCAACTCTGTTAGTTGAATACACAGATCAGAAAGTAGTTTAACAGAATGCTTCTGTGTAGTTTTTATTTGAAGATATTTCTTTTTCCCCTACAGGCACCTTAGCGTTCTGAATGTCCGCTTGCAGTTCCTACAGAAAGAGTGTTTCAGAACTGCTTAATCAAATTAAGGTTCAAATCTGTTAGTTGAATGCGCAGATCAGAAAGAAGTTTCACAGAATGCTTCCGTGTAGTTTTTACTTGAAGATATTCCTTTTCCCACTATTTTCCCTTTAGCGCTGCGATTGTCCTCTTGCAGTTTATACAGAAAGAGTATTTCGGAACTGCGCAATCAAAAGTAATGTTCAACTCTGTTAGTTGAATGCACAGATCAGAAAGAACTTTCACAGAATGCTTCTGTGTAGTTTTTATTTGATGATATTCCTTTTTCCACTATAGGCCACTAAGTGCTCCGAATATCCACTTACAGTTTCTACAGAAAGAGTGTTTCAGAAGTACTCTATGAAAATAATTTTCAACTCTGTTAGTTTGACTTCACAGATTAGAAAGAAGTTTCACAGAATGCTTCTGTGTAGTTTTTATTTGAAGATATTCCTTTTTCCCCTATGGGCCCCTTAGCGTGCTGAATATCCAGTTGCAGATTCCACAGAAACAGTGTGTCAGACCTGCTCAATCAAAAGTAAGTTTCAACTCTGTTATCTGAATGCACAGAATAGAAATAAGTTTCACAGAATGCTTCTGTGTAGTTTTTCTTTGAAGATATTCCTTTTTCCACTACAGGCCCCTTAGCGCTCTGGATGTTGGCTTACAGATTCTACAGAAACAGTGTTTCAGAACTCTTCAATTAAAAGTAAGGATCCACTCTGTTATTTGAATGCAGAGATCACTAAGAAATTTCACAGAATGCTTCTTTGTAGCTTTTCTTTGAAGACATTCCTTTTTACACTATAGGCCCCTGAACGCTCAGAATAGCCGCTTGCAGGTTCTGCAGAAAGAGGGTTTCAGAACTCCTCAATCAAAAGAAAGGTTCAACTCTGTTAGTTGAATGCACAGATGAGAAAGTAGTTTCACAGAATGCTTCTGTGTAGTTTTTATTTGAAGATATTCCTTTTTCCACTATAGGTCCCTTAGTGCTCCGAATGTCCACTTGCAGTTTCTACAGAAAGAGTGTTTCAGACCTGCTCAATCAAAAGTAACGTTCAACTCTGTTAGTTGAATGCACAGATCAGAAAGATGTTTCACAGAATACTTCTGTGTTCTTTTTATGTGAAGATACTCCTTTTTCCACTATAGGCTTATTAGCGCTGCGAATGTCCGCTTCCAGTTTCTACAGAAAGAGTGTTTCAGAACTGCTAAATCAAAAGTAAGGTTCAACTATGTTCGTTGAATGCACACATCAGAAAGAAGTTTCACAGAATCCTTCTGTGTAGTTTAAATTTGAAGATATTACTTTTTCCACTACAGGCCCCTTAGCACTCCAAATGTCTTCTTGCAGTTTATACCGAAAGAGTATTTCAGAACTGCGCAATCAAAAGTCAGGTTCAAATCTGTTAGTTGAATGCACAGATCAGAAAGAAGTTTCACAGAATGCTTCTGTGTAGTTTTTATTTGATGATATTCCTTTTTCCACTGTAGGCCTCTAAGTGCTCTGAATATCCACTTGCAGTTTCTACAGAAAGAGTGTTTCAGAACTGCACTATGAAAATAAGGTTCAACTCTGTTAGTTTGACTTCACAGATCAGAAAGAAGTTTCACAGAATGCTTCTGTGTAGTTTTTATTTGAAGACATTCCTTTTTACACTATAAGCCCCTTAGCGCTCAGAATAGCCGCTTGCAGTTTCTGCAGAAAGAGTGTTTCAGAACTCCTCAATCAAAAGAAAGGTTCAACTCTGTTAGTTGAATGCACAGATGAGAACGAAGTTTCATAGAATGCTTCTGTGTAGTTCTTATTTGAAGATAGTCCTTTTTCCACTATAGGCCCCTTATTGCTCCGAAATTCCGCTTGCAGTTTCCACAGAAAGAGTGTTTCAGATCTGCTCTATCAAAAGTAAGGATCAACTCTGTTAGTTGCAAGAAAAGATCTGAAAGAAGTTTCACAGAATGCTTCGGTGTAGTTTTTATTTGAAGATATTCCTTTTTCGATTATAGGCCCCTTAGCACTCCGAATGTCCACCTGCAGTATCTACAGAAAGAGAGTTTCAGAACTGCTCAATCAAAAGTAATGTTCAACTCTGCTAGTTGAATGCACAGATCAGAAAGAAGTTTCAGAGAATGCTTCTGTGTAGTTTTTATTTGAGGATATTCCTTTTTCGAGTATAGGCCCCTTAGCGCTCCGATTGTCTGCTTCCAGATACTACAGAAAAACTGTCAGACCTGCTCAATCAAAAGTAAGGTTCAACTCTGTTAGTTGAATGCACAGATTGGAGAGAAGTTTCACAGAATGCTTCCATGCAGTTTTTATTTGAAGATATTGCTTTTTCCACTATAGGCCCCTTAGCGCTCAGTATGTCCGCTTGCAATTTCTACAGAAAGAGTTTTTCAGAAGTGCCCAATAAAAAGTAAGGTTCAACACTCTTAGTTAAATGCACAGTTCAGAAAGAAATTTTACAGAATGCTTCTGTGTACTTTTTATTTGAAGATATTCCTTTTTGAACTCTAGGCCCCTTAGCGCTCTAAATATTCCACTTGCAGTTTCTACAGAAGGAGTTTTTCAGAACTTCACAACCAAAAGTAAGGTTCAAATCTGTTAGATGAATGCACAGATCAGAAAGAAGTTTCACAGAATGCTTCTGTGTAGTTTTTATTTGAAGATATTCCTTTTTCCACTATAGGCCCTTAGCGCTCCGATTGTCCGCTTGCAGTTTCTACAGAAAGAGTGTTTCAGAAATCCTGAATCAAAAGTAAGGTTCAAATCTGTTAGTTGAATGCACAGATCAGATAGAAGTTTCACAGAACCCTTCTGTGTAGTTTTTATATGAAGATATCCCTTTTTCCACTGACGGCCCCTTAGCGCTCTGAATGTCCGCTTGCAGTTTCTACAGAAAGAGTGTTTCAGAACTCCTGAATCAAAAGTACGGTTCAACTCTGTTAGTTAAATGCACAGATCAGCAAGTAGTTTCACACAATTCTTCTGTGTAGTTTTTATATGAAGATATTCCTTTTTCCACTATAGGACCCATAGCGCTCTGAATATCCACTTGCAGTTTCTACAGAAAGAGGTTTTCAGAACTCCTCAATCAAAAGTAAGGTTCACTGTGTGAATTGAATGCACAGATCAGCAATAAGTTTCACAGAATGCTTCTGTGTAGTTTTTATTCGAAGATATTCCTTTTCACACTATATTCCCCTTAGCACTCCGAATGTCCGCTTGCAGTTCCTACAGAAAGAGTGTCTGAGACCTGCTCAATGAAAAGTAAGGTTCAATTCCGTTAGTTGAATGCACAGATCGGAAAGCAGTTTCACAGAATACTTCTGTGTAGTTTTTATTTAAAGATACTCCCTTTTCTACTATTGGCCCCATAGCACTCCGAATATCCACTTGCAGTACCTCCAGAAACAGTGTTTCAGACCTGGTCAATCAAAAGTAAGGATCAACTCTGTTAGTTGAATGCACAGATCACAAAGTAGTTTAACAGAATGCCTCTGTGTAGTTTTGATTTGAAGATATTTCTTTTTCCACTATATGCCAATTAGCGCTCTAAATGTCCAAATTCAGTTTCCACAGAAAGAATTTTTCAAAACTCCTCAATCAAAAGTAAGCTTCCACTCTGTTAGATGAATGCACAGATCAGAAAGAAGTTTCACAGAATGCTTCTGTGTAGTTTTTACTTGAAGATGTTCCTTCTTCCACTGTAGGCCCCTTAGCGCTCTGAATGTCCACTTGCAGTCTCTGCAGAAATAGTGTTTCTGACCTGCACATTCAAATGTAAGGTTCAACACTGTTAGTTGAATGCATGGATCAGAAAGAAGTTTCACAGAATGCTTCCGTGTAGTTTTAATTTGAATATATTCCTTTTTCCATTTAGGCCACCTAGCGCTCCAAATATCCACTTGCAGTTTCTACAGAAGGAGTGTTTCAGAAGTCCTCAATCAAACGTAAGGTTCAACTCTGTTAGTTGAATTCACAGAACAGAAAGAAGTTTCACAGAATGCTTCTGTGTAGTTTTTATTTGAATATATTCCTTTTTCCACCATAGGCCTCGTAGCGCTCTGAATGTCCACGTGCAGTTTCTACAGAAGGAGTGTTTCAGAAGTCCTCAATCAAATGTAAGTTTCAACTCTGTTAGTTGAATGCACAGATCAGAAAGTAGTTTCACCGAATGCTTCTGTGCAGTTGTTATTTGAAGATGTTCTTTTTACACTACATTCCCCTTAGTTCTCCGAATGTCCGCTTGCAGTTCTTACAGAAAGTGTGTTTCAGAACTGCTCAATCAAATGTAAGGTTCACCACTGTTAGTTGAATGCACAGATCAGGAAGAAGTTTCACAGAATGCTTCTGTGTAGTTTTTATTTGAAGATATTCTATTTCCATTATAGGCACCTTAGCACTCCGAACGTCCGCTTGCAGTTCCTACAGAAAGAGTGTTTCAGACCTGCTCAATCAAAAGTAAGGTTCAACTCTGTTAGTTGAATGCACAGATCAGAGAGAAGTTTCACAGAATGCTTCGTGTAGTTTTCATTTGAAGATATTCCTTTTTCCATTATAGGCCCCTTAGCGCTTGGAATGTCCGCTTGCAATGTCTTCAGAAAGAGTGTTTCAGAACTGCTCAATCAAAAGTAAGGTTCATCACTGTAAGTTGAATGCACAGATGAAGAAGAAGTTTCAGAGAATGTTTCTGTGTTGTTTTTATTTGAAGGTATTCCTTTTTCCACTATAGGCCCCTTAGCGCAACGAATGTCCGCTTGCAGTTTCTTCAGAAAGAGTGTTTCAGAACTCCTCAATCAAAAGTAAGGTTCCACTCTATAAGTTGAATGCACAGATCAGAAAGGAGTTTCACAGAATGCTTCAGTGTTCTTTTTATTTGAAGATATTCCTTTTTCCACTATAGGACCCATAGCACTCCGAACGTCCGCTTGCAGTTTCTACAGAAAGCGTGTTTCAGAGCTGCTCAATCAAAAGAAATGTTCAACTCTGTTATTTGAATGCACAGATCAGAAAGAAATTTCACAGAATGCTTCTGTGTAGTTTTTATTTGAAGGTATTCCTTTTTCCACAATAGGAGCCATAGCGGTCCGAATATCCGCTTGCAGTTTCTACAGAAAGAGTGTTTCAGAACTGCTCAATCAAAAGTAACTTTCAACTCTGTGAGTTGAATGCACAGGTCATAAAGAAGTTTCACAGAATGCTTCTGTGTAGTTTTTATTTGAAGATATTCCTTTTCCCACTATAGGCCCCTTAGTGCTCCAAATGTCCACTTGCAGTTTCTACAGAAAGAGTGTTTCAGAACTGCTCAATCAAAAGTAATGTTCAACTGGGTTAGTTGAATGCACAGATTAGAAGGAAGTTTCACAGAATGCTTCTGTGTAGTTTTTATTTGAAGATATTCCTTTTTCCTCTATAGGCCCATTAGCACTCAGAATGTCCGCTAGCAGTGTCTTCAGAACGAGTGTTTCAGAACTCCTCCATCAAAAGTATGGTTCAACTGTGTGAGTTGAATGCACAGATCAGAAAGAAGTTGCACAGAATGCTTCTGTGTAGTTTCAATTTGAAGATATTCCTATTCCCACTGTAGGCCCCGTAGCTCTCTGTATATCCGCCTGCCGTTTCTACAGAAAGAGTGTTTCAGAACTGCACAATGAAAAGTAAGGTTCAACTGTGTGAGTAGAATGCAGAGATCAGAAAGCAGTTTCACAGATTGCTTCTGTGTAGTTTTTATTTGAAGATATTTCTTTTTACAGTATAGGAATTTTAGCGCTCCGAATGTAAGCTTGCAGTTCCTACAGAAAGAGTGTTTCAGACTTTCTCAATCAAAAGTAAGGTTCAACTCTGTAAGTTGAATGCACAGATCAGAAAGAAGTTTCACAGAATGCTTCTATGCAGTTTTTGTTTGAAGTTATGTCTTTTTCCACTATAGGTCCCTTAGTGCTCCGAATGTCCCCTTCCAGTTTCTACAGAAAGAGTGTTTAAGAACTCCTCAATCAAATGTAAACTTCAACTCTGTTAGTCGAATGCACAGATCAGAAGGAAGTTTCACAGAATGCTTCCGTGTAGTTTTTATTTGAAGATATTCCTTTTTACATTATAGGCACTTAGCGCTCTGAATATCCTCTTGCAGTTTCTCCAGAAAGAGTGTTTCAGAACTGCTCAATCAAAAGGAAGGTTCAACACTGTTAGTTGAATGCAGAGAACAGAAAGAAGTTTCACAGAATACTTCTGTGTAGTTTTTATTTGAAGATATTCCTCTTTCCACTATAGGCCCCTTAGCGCTGTGAGTGTTCGCTTTCAGTTTCTACAGAAAGAGTGTTTGAGAATTGCTCAATCAAAAGTAAGGTTGAACTCTGTTATTTGAATGCACAGATCAGAAAGAAGTTTCACAGAATGCTTCTGTGTAGTTTTTATTTGAAGATATTCCTTTTTCGACTGTAGGCCAATTAGCGCTCTGAATGTCCGCTTGCAGTTTCTACTGAAAGAGTGTTTCAGACATGCTCAATCAAAAGTTATGTTCAACTCTGTTAGTTGAATGCACAGATCAGAAAGAAGTTTCACAGAATGCTTCTGTGTAGTTCTTATTTGAAGATATTCCTTTTTCTACTAAAAGCCCCTTAGCGCTCCAAATGTCCGCTTGCAGTTTCGGCTGACAGAGTTTTTCAGAACTCCACAATTAAAAGGAAGGTTCAACTCCGTTAGTTGAATGCACAGATGAGAAAGAAGTTTCACAGAATGCTTCTGTGTAGTTTTTATTTGAAGATATTCCTATTTCCACACTAGGCCCAATATCACTCCAAATGTCCGTTTGCAGTTTCTACAGAAAGAGTGTTTCAGAGCTGCTCCATCGACAGAAAGGTTCAAATTTGTTAGTTGAATGCCCAGATCAGAATGAAGTTTCACAGAATGCTTCTGTGTAGTTTTTATTTGAAGATATTCCTTTTTCCACTGTAGGCCCAATATCGCTCCAAATGTCCGTTTGCAGTTTCTACAGAAAGAGTGTTTCAGAACTGCTCAATCGACAGAAAGGTTCAACTTTGTTAGTTGAATGCACAGATCACATAGAAGTTCCACAGAATGCTTGTGTGTAGTTTGTTTTTGAAGATATTCCTTTTTCCAGTATAGGCCCCTTAACGCTCCGAATGTCCACTTGCAGTTTCTACAGAAAGAGTGTTTCAGAACTGCTAAATCAAAAGTAAGGTTCAACTCTGTTAGTGGAATGCACTGATCGAAAGAAGTTTCACAGAATGCTTCTGTGTACTTGTTTTTTGAAGATATTCCTTTTTCAAGTACAGGCCCCTTAGCGCTCCGAATGTCCAATTACAGTTTCTACAGAAAGAGTATTTCAGAACTGCTCAATCAAAAGTAAATCTCAACTCTGTTAGTTGAATGCACCGATCAGAGAAAAGTTTCACAGAATGCTTCTGTGTAGTTTTTATTTGAAGATAATCCTTTTTCCTCTATAGATCCATTAGCGCTGTGAATGTCCGTGTGCAGTTTTTACAGAAAGAGTGTTTCAGAAGTCCTCAATCAAAAGTAAGATTCAACTCTGTTAGTTGAATGCACAGATCAGAATGAAGTTTAACAGAATGCTTCTGTGTAGTTTTTATTTGAAGGTATTGCTTTTTCCTCCATAGGCCCATTAGCGCTGCGATTGTCCGCTTGCAGTTTCTACAGAAAGTGTGTTTCAGAACTCCTCAATAAAAAGTAAGGGTCAACTCTGTTAGTTGCATGCACAGATCAGAAGGAAGTTTCCGAGAATGCTTCAGTGTAGTTTTTATTTGAAGATATTCCTTTTTCCACTGTGGGCCCCTTAGCCCTCCGAATATCCGCTTACACTTTCTGCAGAAAGAGTGTTTCAGAACTGCTCAATCAAAAATAAGGTTCAACTCTGTTACTTGAATGCATAGATCAGAGAGAAGTTTCACAGAATGCTTCTGTGTAGTTTTTATTTGAAGATAATCCTTTTTCCACTCTAGACCCCTTAGCGCTCCGAATGTTTGCTTGCAGTTTCTACAGAAAGTGTGTTTCAGAGCTGTTCAATCCAAAGTAAGATTCACCTCTGTTTGTTGAATGCACAGATCAGAAAGTAGTTTCACAGAGCGGTTCCGTGTAGTTTTTATTTGAAATTATTCCTTTTCCCACTATAGGCCCCTTAGCGCTCCGAATGTCCACTTGCAGTTTCTACGGAAAGAGTGTTTCAGACATGCTCAATCAAAAGTAAGGTACAACTCTGTTTGTTGAATGCACAGATCAGAAAGAAGGTTCACAGCATGCTTCTGTGTAGTTTTTATTTGAAGATATTCCTTTTTCCACTGGAGGCCCATTTTCACTCCGAATGTCCGCTTGCAGTTTCTACAGAAAGAGTGTTTCAGAACTGCTCTATTGAAAGTAACTTACAACTCTGTTATTTGAATGCACATATCAGAAAGAAGTTTCACAGAATGCTTCTGTGTAGTTTTTATTTGAAGATATTCCTTTTTTGACTGTAGGCCCATTAGCGCTCTGAATGTCCACTTGCTGTTTCTACAGAAAGAGTGTTTCAGACATGCTCTATCAAAAGTAAGGTTCCACTCTGTTAGTTAAATGCACAGATCAGAAAGAAGTTTCACAGAATGATTCTGTGTAGTTCTTATTTGAAGATATTCCTTTCTCTACTAAAAGCCCCAAAGCGCTCCAAATGTCCGCTTGCAGTTTCAGCAGAAAGAGTGTTTCAGACCTCCACAAGTAAAAGGAAGGTTCAACTCCGTTAGTTGAATGCACAGAGGAGAAGGCAGTTTCACAGAATGCTTCTGTGTAGTTTTTATTTGAAGATATTCCTTTTTCCACACTAGGCCCTTTAGCACTCTGAATGTCTGCTTGCAGTTTCTACAGAAAGAGTGTTTCAGACCTGCTCAATGAAAAGTAAGATTCACCTCTGTTAGTAGAATGCACAGATCAGAAAGGAGTTTGACAGAATGCTTGTGTGTAGTTTTTATTTGAAATTACTCCTTTTTCCACCATAAGCCCCTTAGCTTTCCGAATGTCCCCTTGCAGTTTCTACAGAAAGAGTGTCTCAGACATGCTGAATCAAAGGTAAGGTTCAATTCTTTTAGTTGAATGCACAGATCAGAAAGAAGTTTCACAGAATGCTTCTGTGTAGTTCTTATTTGAAGATATTTTTCCACTAAAAGCCCCTTAGCGCTCCAAATGTCTGCTTGCAGTTTCGGCAGAAAGAGTTTTTCAGAACTCCACAATTAAAAGGAAGGTTCAACTCCGTTACTTGAATGCACAGATGAGAAAGAAGTTTCACAGAATGCTTCTGTGTAGTTTTTATTTGAAGATATTCCTTTTCAACTATAGTCCCCTTAGCGCAGCAAATGTCCACTTGCAGTTTCTACACAAAGAGTGTTTAAGAACTGCTCAATAGAAAGTAACGTTTAACTCTGTTAGTTGAATGCACAGATAAGAAGGAAGTTTCACAGAATGCTTCTGTGTAGTTTTTATTGGAAGATACTACTTTTTCCACTATAGGCCACTGAGCGCTCCGAATGTCCACTTGCAGTTTCTACAGTAAGCGTGTTTCAGAACTCCTCAATCAAAAGTAAGATTCAACTCTGTTAGTTGAATGCACAGATCAGAAAGAAGTTTAACAGAATGCTTCTGTGTAGTTTTTATTTGAAGAAATTCCTTTTTCCACACTAGGCCCCTTAGCGCTCCGAATATCCGCTTGCACTTTCTACTGAAAGTGTCCTTCAGAACTGTTCAATCCGAAGTAAGATTCAACTCGGTTAGTTGAATGCACAGATTAGAAAGAAATTTCACAGAGTGGTTCTGTGTAGTTTTTATTTGAAATTATTTCTTTTCCCACTGTAGGCCCCTTAGCGCTCCGAATGTCCAATTTCAGTTTCTACACAGAGAGTGTTTCAGAGCTGCTCAATCCAAAGTAAGGTTCAACTCTGTTAGTTGAATGCACAGATCAGAAAGAAGTTTCACAGTATGCTTCTGTGTAGTTATTATTTGAAGATATTCCTTTTTCCACTGTAGGCCCATTAGCCATCTGAATGTCCACTTGCAGTTTCTGCAGAAAGAGTGTTTCAGACATGCTCAATCAAAAGTAAGGTTCAACTCTGTTAGTTGAATGCACAGATCAGAAAGAAGTTTCACAGCATGCTTCTGTGTAGTTTTTATTTGAAGATATTCCTTTTTCCACTGTAGGCTCATTATCGCTCCGAATGTCCACTTGCAGTTTCTACAGAAAGAGTGTTTCAGAACTGCTCAATAAAAATTAAGTTTCAACTCTGTTAGTTGAATGCACAGGTCAGAAAGAAGTTTCACAGAATGCTTCTGTGTAGTTTTTATTTGAAGGTATTCCTTTTTCTACTATAAGCCCCTTAGGCTCCGAATATCCTCATGCAGTTTCTGCAGAAAGAGTGTTTCAAAACTTCTCAATGAAAAGTAAGGTTCAACACCGTTAGTTGAATGCACAGATCAGAAAGAAGTTTCACAGAATTCTTCTGTGTGGTTTTTATTTGAAGATATCCCTTTTTCCAAAGTAGGCCCATTAGTGCTCCAAATGTCTGCTTGCAGTTTCTACAGGAAGAGTGTTTCAGACCTGCTCAATTGACAGAAAGTTTAAACATTTTTATTTGAATGCACAGATCAGAAAGAAGTTTCACAGAATGCTTCTCTGTAGTTTTAATTTGAATACATTCCTTTTTTGACTATAGGCCCCTTAACGCTCTGAATGTCCGCTTACAGTTTGTAAAGAAATAGTTTTTCAGAACTGCTCAATCAAAAGTAGGGTTCAACTATGCTAGTTGAATGCACAGATCAGAAAGAAGTTTCACGGAATGCTTCTGTGAAGTTTTTATTTGAAGATATTCCTTTTTCCACTATAGGCCTCTTAGCGCTCCAAATGTCCGCTTGCAGTTTCCACAGAAAGAGTGTTTCAGACCTGCACAATCAAAAGTAAGGTTCAACTCTGTTAGTTGAATGCACGAATCAGAAAGTATTTTCACAGAATGCTTCTGGTAGGTTTTATTGGAAGATATTTTTATTTCCAATATATCCCCCTAAGCGCCCCGAATGTCCACTTGCAGTTTCTACAGAGTGTTTCACACCTGCTCAATCAAAAGTAAGGTTCAACTCTGTTAGTTGAATGCACAGATCAGAAAGAAGTTTCACAGAATGCTTCTGTGTAGTTTTTATTTGATGATATTCCTTTTTCCACTGAAGGCTCTTTAGTGCTCCGAAGGTCCCCTAGCAGTTTCTACAGAAAGAGTGTTTCAGACCTATTAAATCGAAAGTTAGGTTAAACTCTGTTAGTTGAATGCACAGATCAGAAAGAAGTTTCACAGAATTCTTCTGTGTAGTTTCTTTTTAGAAGATATTCCTTTTTCCACTATAGGCCCCTTAGCGCTCTGAATGTACACTTGCAGTTTCTACAGAAAGAGTGTTTCAGAACTGCTCAACCAAAAGTAAGGTTCAACTCTGTTAGTTGAATGCACAGATCAGAAAGAAGTTTCACATAAAGCTTCTATGTAGTTTTTATTTGAAGCTATTCCTTTTTCTACTATATGCCCCTTTGCGCTCCGAATATCCCCTTGCAATTTCTGCAGAGTGTTTCAGAACTCCTTAATAAAAGTAAGGTTCAACTCTGTTAGTTGAATGCACAGATCAGAAAGGAGTTTCACAGAATGCTTCCGTGTAGTTTTTATTTGAAGACATTCCTTTTTCTCCTATAGGCCCCTTAGTGCTCCGAATGTCCGCTTGCAGTTTCTACAGAAAGAGAGTTTCAGAACTGATCAATCAAAAGTTACCTTCAAATCTGCTGGTTGAATTCACAGATCAGAAAGAAGTTTCACAGAATGCTTCTGTGGAGTTTTTATTTGAAGATATTCATTTTTTAGCTATAGGCCCCTTAGCACTCCGAATGTCCGCTTGAACTTTCTACAGAAAGAATGTTTCAGAACTCCTCAATCAAAAGTAAGTTTCAACTCTGTTAGATGAATGCACAGATCAGAAAAAAGTTTCACAGAATGTTTCTGTGTAGTTTTTATTTGAATATATTCCTTTTTCCACTATGGGCCCCTTAGCGCTCTGAATGTCCACTTGCTGTTTCTACAGAAAGATTGTTTCAGAACTGCTCAATAAATAGTAAGTTTCAACTCTGTTGGTTGAATGCTCAGATAAAAAAGAAGCTTCACAGAATGCTTCTGTGTAGTTTATATTTGAAGATATTCATTTTTCCACTCTCGGCCCCTTAGCGCTCCGAATGTCCGCTTGCAGTTTCTACAGAAAGTGTGTTTCAGAACTGCTCAATAAAAAGTAAGTTGCAACTCTGCTAGTTGAATGCACAGATCAGAAAGAAGTTTCACAGAAAGCTTCTGTGTAGTTTTTATTTGAAGGTATTCCTTTTTCCAGAATATGCCATTTAGCGCACCAAATGTCCACTTGCAGTTTCTACAGAAAGAGTCTTTCAGAACTCCTCAATCAAAAGTAAGGTTCAACACTGTTAGTTGAATGCACAGAGCAGAAAGAAGTTTCACAGAATGATTCTCTGTAGGTTTTATATGAAGATATTCCTTTTTCCACTATAGGCCCCTTAGCGTTCCAAATGTCTGCTTGCAGATACTACAGAAGGAGTGTTTCAGAACTCCTCAATCAAAAGTAAGTGTCAACTCTGTTAGTTGAATGCACAGATCAGAAACAAGATTCACAGAATGCCTCTGTGTAGTTTTTATTTGAAAATATTACTTTTTCCACTACAGGCCCCTTTCCGCTCCGAATGTCCGCTTGCAGTTTCTTCAGAAAGAGTGTTTCAAACCTTTTCAATCAAAAGTAAGGTTCAACACTGTTAGCTGAATGCTCAGATCAGAAAGAAGTTTCACGGAATGCTTCTGTGTAGTTTTTATTTGAAGATATTCCTTTTTCCACTATAGGCCCCTTAGGTCTTCGAATGTTGTGTTGCACTTTCTACGGAAAGAGTGTTTCAGACCCGCTCAATCAAAAGTAAATTTCAACTCTCTTATTTGAATGCACAGATCAGGAAGAAGTTTCACAAAATGCTTCTGTGTAGTTTTTATTTGAAGATATTTCTTTTCCAACTATAGGCCCCTTAGCGCTCTGAATGTCCGCTTGCAGTTTCCACAGAAAGAGGGCTTCAGAACTGCACAATCAAAAGTAATGTTCAACTCTGTTAGTTGAATGCACAGATCTGAAAGAAGTTTCACAGAATGATTCTGTGTAGTTTTTATATGAAGATATTCCTTTTTCCACTATAGGCACCATCGTGCTCCGACTGCCTGCTTGCAGATTCTACGGAAAGTGTTTCACACCTGCATAATGAAAAGTAATGTTCAACTCTGTTAGTTGACTGCACAGAACAGATAGAAGTTTCACAGAATGCTCCTTTTATTTTATTACTTGAAGATATTTCTTTTTCGACTATAGGCCCCTTGGCGCTCCGAATGTCCGCTTGCAGTTTCTACAGAAAGATTATTTGAGAACTGTTCAATCAACAGTAAGGTTGAAGTCTGTTAGCTGAATGCACAGATCAGAAAGAAGTTTCACAGAATGCTTGTGTGTAGTTTTTATTTGAAGATATTAGTTTTTGCACTATAGGACCTTTGGGCTCCTAATGTCCGCTTGCAGTTCCTACAGAAAGAGTATTTCAGAACTGATCCATAAAAAGTTACCTTCAACTCTGCTGGTTGAATTCACAGATCAGAAAGGAGTTTCACAGAATGCTTCTGTGTTGTTTTTATTTGAAGATATTTATTTTTTAGCTATAGGCCCCTTAGCACTCAGAATGTCCGCTTGAACTTTCTACAGAAAGAATGTTTCAGAACTCCTCAATCAAAAGTAAGTTTCAACTCTGTTAGATGAATGCACAGATCAGAAAACAGTTTCACAGAATGCTTCTGTGTAGTTTTTATTTGAATATATTCCTTTTTCCACTATGGGCCCCTTAGCGCTCTGAATGTCCACTTGCTGTTTCTACAGAAAGGTTGTTTCAGAACTGCTCAATAAATAGTAAGGTTCAACTCTGTTGGTTGAATGCTCAGATAAGAAAGAAGCTTTACAGAATGCTTCTGTGTAGTTAATATTTGAAGATATTCCTTTTTCCATTCTCGGCCCATTAGCGCTCCGCATGTCTGCTTGCAGTTTCTACAGAAAGTGTGTTTGAGAACTCCTCAATCAAAAGTAAGGTTGAACTCTGTTAGTTGAATGCACAGATCGGAAGGAAGTTTCACAGAATGATTCTGTGTAGTATTTATATGAAGATATTCCTTTTTCCACTATAGGCCCCTTAGCGCTCTGAATATCCACTTGCAGTTTCTACAGAAAGAGTTTTTCAGAACTCCTCAATCAAAAGTGAAGTTCAACTCTGTTATTTGAATGCAGAGATTAGAAAGTAGTTGCACAGAATGCTTCTGTGGATTTTTAATTTGAAGATATTCCTTTTTGAAGTATAGGCCAATTAGCACTCCGTATTTTTGCTTGTAGTTCCTACAGAAAGTTTGTTTCAGAATTCCTCAATCAAAAATAAGGTTCAACTGTGTTCGTTGAATGCACACATCAGAAAGAAGTTTTACAGAATGCTTCTGTCTAGTTTTTATTAGAAGATATTCCTTTTTCCACTATACGCCCTTTAGTGCTCCGAATGTTTGCTTGCGGTTTCTATACAAAGAGTGTTTCAGAACTGCTCAATCAAAAGTAAGGTTCAACTCTTTTAGTTGAATGCACAGATCAGAAAGAAGTTTCACAGAATGCTTCTGTGTAGTTTTTATTTGAAGATATTCCTTTTTCCACTATAAGCCCCTTAGCTCTCCGAGTGTCCACTTGCAGTTTCTACAGAAAGAGTGTTTCATAACTAGTCAATCAAAAGAAATCTTCAAATCTGTTAGTTGAATGCACAGATCAGAAAGAAATTTCACAGAATGCTTCTGTGTAGTTTTTATTTGAAGTTCTTCCTTTTTCCAAAATAGGCCCCTTAGATCTCAGAATGTCCACATGCAGTGTCTACAGTAACGGAGTTTCAGAACTGCTCAATCAAACGTAAGGTTCAACTCTGTTAGTTGAATGCACAGATTAGAAAGAAGTTTCACAGAATGCTTCCATGTGGTTTTTACTTGAAGATATTCCTTTTTCCACTATAGGCCCCTTAGCACTCCAAATGTCCACTTGCAGTTTCTACAGAAAGAGTGTTTCACAACTCCTCAATCAAAGGTAAGGTTCAACTCTGTTAGTTAAATGCACAGATCAGAAAGAAGTTTCACAGAATTCTTCTGTGTAGTTTTTATGTGAAGATATTCCTTTTTCCACTATATGCCCCTTAGCACTCTAAATGTGCACTTGCGGTTTCTACCGAAAGAGTTTTTCAGAACTCCTCAATCAAAAGTAAGGTTCAACTCTGTTAGTTGAATGCAGACATCAGAAAGAAGTTTCACAGAATGCTTCTGTGTAGGCTTAATTTGAAGATATTCCTTTTTCAACTTTAGGCACCTTAGCGCTCTGAATGTCCCCTTGCAGTTTCTGCAGAAAGATTGTTTCAAAACTGCTAAATAAAAAGTAAGGTTCAACTCTGTTAGTTGAATGCATCGATCAGAAAGAAGTTTCACAGAATACTTCTGTGTAGTTTTTATTTGAAGATAGTCCTTTTTCCACTATAGGCCCCCTAGCGCTCCGTATGTCCGCTTGCAGTTTCTACAGAAAGAGTGTTTCATAACTCCTCAATCAAAAGTAAGGTTCAACACTGTTAGTTGAATGCAGAGATCAGACAGAAGTTTCACAGAATGCTTCTGTGTAGTTTTTAATTGAAGATATTCCTTTTTCCACTATAGGGCCGTTAGCGCTCCGAATGTCCAGTTGCACTTTCTACAGAAAGAGTGTTTCAGAACTGTTCAATCAAAAGTAAGGTTCAACTGTGTTAGTTGAATGCACAGATCACAAAGTAGGTTCACAGAATGCTTCAGTGTAGTTTTCATTTGAAGATTTTCCTTTTTCCACTACAGACCCCTTAGTGCTCCGAATGTCCGCTTGCAGTTTCTACAGAAAGGCTCTTTCAGAACTCCTCAATCAAAGGTAAGGTTCAACTCTGTTAGTTGAATGCACACATCGAAAAGACGTTTCACAGAATGCTTCAGTGTAGTTTTTATTTGAAAATATTCCTTTTTCCACTATAGGCCCCTTAGCGCTCCGAATGTCCACTTGCAGTTTCTACAGAAAGATTGTTTCAGAACTGGTCAATCAAAGGTAAGTTTCAACTCTGTTAGTTGAATGCACAGATCAGAGTGAAGTTTCACAGAATGCTTCTGTGTAGTTTTTATTTGAAGATATTCCTTTTTCCACTATAGGCCCCTTAGCGCTCCGAATATCCGCTTGCAGTTTCTACAGAAAGAGTTTTTCAGAACTGCTCAATCAAAAGTTAGGTACAACTCTGTTAGTTGAATGCACAGATCAGAAAGAAGTCTCACAGAATGCTTCTGTGTAATTTTTATTTGAAGATATTCCTTTTTACACTATATTATCATTAGCGCTCCGAATGTCCGCTTCCAGTTCCTAGAGAAAGAGTGTTTTTGACCTTCTCATTCAAAAGTAAGGTTCAATTCCGTTAGTTGAATGCACAGATTGGAAAGAAGTTGCACAGAATGCTTCTGTGTAGTTTTTATTTGAAGATATTCCTTTTTCCACTATGGGCCCCTTAGCACTTTGAATGTCCCCTTGCAGATTCTACAGAAAGAGTGTTTCAGACCTGCTCAATCAAATGTAAATTTCAACTCTGTTAGTTGAATGCACAGATCAGAAAGAAGTTTCCCAGAATGTTTCTGTGTAGTTTTTATTTGAAGATATTCCTTTTTCCACCACAGGCCCATTAGCGCTCTGAAGGTCCGCCTGCAGTTTCTAAAGAAGGAGAGTTTCAGAACTCCTCAATCTAAATTAACGTTCAACTCTGTTAGTTGAATGCAGTGATCAGAAAGAAGTTTCACAGAATCCTTCTGTGTGGTTTTTAAATGAAGATATGTTTTTTCCACTATGAGTCCCTTGGCACTCAGTATGTCCACTTGCAGTTTCTACAGAAAGAGTGTTTCAGAACTCCTCAGTCAAAAGTAAGGTTCAACTCTGTTATTTGAATGCACAGATCAGAAAGATGTTTCACAGAATGCTTCTGTGTAGTTTTTTATTTGAAGATATTTCTTTTTCCACTATAGTCTCCTAAGCGCTTCGAATATCCACTTGCAGTTTCTACAGAAAGAGTGTTACAGAACTCCGCAATCAAAAGTATGGCTCAACTCTGTCACTTGAATGCACAGATCAGAAAGAAGTTTAACAGACTGCTACTATATCGTTTTTATATGAAGATATTTCTTTTTCCAATATAGGCATATTTGCGCTCCAAATGTCCGCATGCAGTTTCTACAGAAAGAGTGTTTCAGACCTGCTGAATCAAAAGTAAGGTTCAACTCTGTTAGTGGAATGCACAGAACAGAAAGAAGTTTTACAGAATGCTTCTGTGTAGTTTTTATTTGAAGATATTCCTTTTTCCACTATAGGCCCCTTAGCGCTCCATATGTCCGCTTATAATTTCAACAGAAAGACTGTTTCAGAACTCCTTAATCAAAAGTAAATTTCAACTCTCTTAATTGAATGCACAGATCAGGAAGCAGTTTCACAGAATGCTTCTGTGTAGTTTTTGTTTGAAGGTATTCCTTTTTCCACCATAGGCCCCTTAACGCTCTGAATGTCCACTTGCAGTTTCTACAGAAACAGTGTTACAGACCTGCTCAAAACAAAGTAAGTTTCAACTCTGTTAGTTGAATGCACAGATCAGAAAGAAGTTTCACAGAATGTTTCTGTGTAGTTTTTATTTGAAGATTTTCCTTTTTCCACAGTAGGCAGCTTAGCGCTACGAATGTCCACTGGCAGTTTCTACAGAAAGAGTGTTTCAGAACTGCTCAATCAAAAGTAAGGTTCAACTCTGTTAGTTGAATGCACAGATCAGAAAGAACTTTCACAGAATGCTTCCGTGTAGTTTTTATTTGAAGATATTCCTTTTTACACTATATGCCCCTTAGTGCTCTGAATGTCCGCTTGCAGTTTCTACAGAAAGAGTGTTTCAGACCTGCTCAATCAAAAGTAAGGTTCAACTATTTTAGTTGAATGCACAGATCAGAGAGACGTTTCACAGAATGCTTCTGTGTAGTTTTCATATCAAGATATGCCTTTTTCCACTATGGGCACCTTAGCACTCTGAATGGCCGCTTGCAGTTTCTACAGAAAGAGTGTTTCAGACCTGCTAAATCAAATGTAAGGTTCAACTCTGTTAGTTGAATGCACAGATCAGAAAGAAGTTTCACAGAATGCTTCTGTGTAGTTTTTATTTGAAGATATTCCTTTTTCCACCATAATCCCCAAATCGCTCAGAATGTCCACTTACAGTTTTTACAGAAAGAGGGTTTCAGAACTCCTCAATCAAAAGTAAGGTTCAACTCTGTTAGTTGAATGCACAGATCAGAAAGAAGTTTCACAGAATGTTTCTGTGTAGTTTTTATTTGAAGATTTTCCTTTTTCCACAGTAGGCAGCTTAGCGCTACGAATGTCCACTGGCAGTTTCTACAGAAAGAGTGTTTCAGAACTGCTCAATCAAAAGTAAGGTTCAACTCTGTTAGTTGAATGCACAGATCAGAAAGGACTTTCACAGAATGCTTCCGTGTAGTTTTTATTTGAAGATATTCCTTTTTACACTATATGCCCCTTAGTGCTCCGAATGTCCGCTTGCAGTTTCTACAGAAAGAGTGTTTCAGACCTGCTCAATCAAAAGTAAGGTTCAACTATTTTAGTTGAATGCACAGATCAGAGAGACGTTTCACAGAATGCTTCTGTGTAGTTTTCATATCAAGATATGCCTTTTTCCACTATGGGCGCCTTAGCACTCCGAATGGCCGCTTGCAGTTTCTACAGAAAGAGTGTTTCAGACCTGCTAAATCAAATGTAAGATTCAACTCTGTTAGTTGAATGCACAGATCAGAAAGAAGTTTCACAGAATGCTTCTGTGTAGTTTTTATTTGAAGATATTCCTTTTTCCACCATAATCCCCAAATCGCTCCGAATGTCCGCTTACAGTTTTTACAGAAAGAGGGTTTCAGAACTCCTCAATCAAAAGTAAGGTTCAACTCTGTTAGTTGAATGCACAGATCAGAAAGAAGCTTCACAAAATGCTTCTGTGTAGTTTTTATTTAAACGTATTCCTTTTTTCCACTATAGGCCCTTAGTGCTCCGAATATCTGCTTGCAGTTTCTACAGAAAGAGTGTTTCAGAACTCCTGAATCAAAAGTAAGGTTCAACTCTCTTAGTTTAAGGCACAGATCAGAAAGAAGTTTCACACAATGCTTCTGTCTAGTTTTTATATGAAGATATTTCTTTCTCCACTAAAGGCCCCTTAGCACTCTGAATGTCCACTTGCAGTTTCTACAGAAAGAGTTATTCAGAACTCCTCAATGAAAAGTAAGTTTCAACTCTTTTAGTTGAATGCACAGATCATAAAGAAGGTTCAGAGAATGCTTCCGTGTAGTTTTTATTTGAAGATATTCCTTTTTCCACACTTGGCCCATTAGTGCTCCGAATGTCCGCTTGCAGTTTCTACAGAAAGAGTGTTTCAGACCTGCTCAATCAAAAGTAAGATTCACCTCTGTTAGTTGAATGCACAGATCAGAAAGAAGTTTGACAGAATGCTTCTGTGTATATTTCATTTGAAATTACTCCTTTTACCACCATAGGCCCCTTAGCATTCCGAATGTCCCCTTGCGGTTTCTACAAATAGAGTGTTTCAGAAGTACTCAACCAAAATTAAGGTTCAACTCAGTTAGTTGAATGCATAGGTCAGAAAGATGTTTCAAAGAATGCTTCTGTGTAGTTTTTATTTGAAGATATTTCTTTTTACACTATATTCCCCTTAGTGCTCCGAATGACCGCTTGCAGTTCCTATAGAAAGAGTGTTTCATGACTGCTCAATCAAATGGAAGGTTCAACTCTGTTAGTTGAATGCACAGGTCAGAAAGAACTTTCAGAGAATGCTTCTGTGTGGTTTTTTTTGAAGATATTCCTTTTTCCACTATGTGCCCCTTAGCGCTCCGAATGTCCGCTTGCAGTTCCTACAGAAAGAGTGATTCAGACCTGCTCAATGAAAAGTAAGATTCAACTCTGTTAGTTGAATGCAGAGATCAGAAAGAAGCTTCACAGAATGCTTTTGAGTAGCTTTAATTTGAAGATATTACTCTTTCCACTATGTGCCACATAGCACTCCGAATGTCCGCTTGCAGTTCCCACAGAAAGAGTGATTCAGACCTGCTCAATGAACAGTAAGGTTCAGCTCTGTTAGTTGAATGCAGAGATCAGAAATAAGTTTCACAGAAGGATTCTGTGTAGTTTTATTTGAAGATATACCTTTTTCCACCATAGGCCCCTTACCGCTCTGAATGTCCGCTTGCAGTTCCTTCAGAAAGAGGGTTTCAGAAGTCTTCAATCAAAAGTAAGGTTCAACTCTGTTAGCTTAATGCACAGATCAGAAAGTAGCTTCACAATATGCTTCTGTGCAGTTTTATTGAAGACTTTCCTATATCCCCTATGGGCCCCTTAGCGCTCCGAATGTCCAAATGCAGTCTCTACAGAAAGAGTTTTTCAGAACTGTTCAATCAAAAGTAACGTTCAACCCTGTTAGTTGAATGCACAGATCTCAAACAAGTTTCACAGAGTGCTTCTGTGTAGTTTTTATTTCAAGATATTCCTTTTTCAACTATAGGCCTCTTAGCGTTCTGAATGTCCACTTGCAGTTTATACAGAAAGAGTGTTTCAGAACTGCTCAATCAAAAGTAAGGTTCACCTTTGTTAGTTGAATGCACAGATCAGAAGGAAGTTTCACAGAATGCTTCTGTGTAGTTTTTATATGAAGATATTCCTTTTCCCACTATAGGCCCCTTAGCATTCCGAATGTCCACTTGCATTTTCTACAGAAAGAGTGTTTCAGAATTACTCAATCAAAAGTAAGGTTCAACTCTGTTAGTTGAATGCAGAGCCAGAAGGAAGTTTCACAGAATCCTTCTGTGTAGTTTTTAATTGAAGATAATCCTTTTTCCACTGTAGGCCCCTTAGTGCTCCGAATGTCCGCTTGCAGTTTCTACAGGAAGAGTGTTTCAGAACTTCTCAATCAAAAGTTAGGTTCAACTCTCTTATTTGAATGCACACATCAGAAAAAAGTTTCAGAGAATGCTTCTGTGTAGTTTTTATTTGATCATATTCCTTTTTCCACTGAAGGCCTTTAGCGCTCCAAAAGTCCGCTTGCAGTTTCTACAGAAAGAGTGTTTCAGACCGCTAAATCGAAAGTTAGGTTCAAATCTGTTAGATGAATGCACAGATTAGAAAGAAGTTTCAAAGAATTCTTCTGTGTAGTTTTTTTTTTTTGAAGATATTCCTTTTTACACTATTGGCCCCTTAGCGCTCTGAATGTCCACTTGCAGTTTCTGCAGAAAGAGTGTTTCAGAACTGCTCAATCAAAGGTAAGGTTCAACTATTTTAGTTGAATGCACAGATCAGAAAGATATTTCACAGAATTCTTCTGTGTAGTTTTTATTTGAAGATATTCCTTTTTCCACCTTAGGCCCCTTAGGGCTCCGAATGTCCGCTTGCAGTTTCTATAGAAATAGTGTTTCTGAACTGCTCAATCAAAAGTTAGGTTCAACTCTGTTAGTTGAATGCACACATGTGAAAGAAGTTTCACAGAATGCTTCTGTGAATTTTTATTTGAAGATTTTCCTTTTTCCACTATAGGACCCTTAGGGCTCCGAATGTCCGCTTGCGGTTTTTACAAAAAGAGTGTTTCAGACTCCTGAATCTAAAGTAAGTTTCATCTCTGTTAGTTGAATGCAGAGATCAGAAAGAAGTTTCACAGATTTCTTCTGTGTAGTTTTTATTTGAAGATATTCCTTTTTACACTATAGGCCCCTGAACGCTCTGAATGTCCGCTTGCAGTTCCTTCAGAAAGAGTGTTTCAGACATTCACAATCAAAAGTAGGGTTCAACTCTGGAAGTTGAATGCACAGATCAGAATGAAGTTTCACAGAATGCTTATGTGTAGTTTTTATTTGAAGATATTCCTTTTTCCACCATAGGCCCCTTAGCACTCCGAATTTCAAATTGCAGTTTCTACAGAAAGATTGTTTCAGAACTGCTCAGTCAAAATTAAGGTTCAACTCTGTTAGTTGAATGCTTAGGTCACAAAGAAGTTTCACAGAATGCTTCTGTGTAGGTTTTATTTGAATGTATTCCTTTTTCTACTGTAAGCCCCTTAGCGTTCAGAACGTCCGCTTGCAGTTTCTGCAGAAAGAGTGTTTCAAATTTCCTCAATCAAAATAAGGTTCAACCCTATTAGTTGAATGCACAGATCAGAAAGAAGTTTCACAGAATGTTTCTGTGAATTTTTTATTTGAAGATATTCCTTTTTCCACTATAGGCCCCTTAGCGTTAAGAGTGTCTGCTTGCAGTTTCTACAGAACGAGTGTTTCAGACCTGCTCAATCAAAAGTACATTTCAACTCTGTTAGTTGAATGCACAGATGAGAAAGAAGTTTCACAGAATGCTTCTGTGCAGTTTCTTTGAAGATTTTCCTATTTCCCCTATGGGCCCCTTAGCGCTCCGAATGTCCACTTGCAGTTTCTACAGAAAGAGTGTTTCACACCTGCTCAATCAAATGTAAGGTTCAACTCTGTTAGTTGAAGGCTCAGATCAGAAAGTAGTTTCACAGAATGCTTCTGTGTGGTTTTTATTTGAAGATATCCCTTTTTCCACTGTAGGCCAATTAGCGCTCCGAATGTCCAATTGCAGTTGCTACAGAAAGAGTGTTTCAGACCTGCTCAAACAACAGAAAGTTTCAACTTTGTTAGTTGAATGCACAGATCACAAAGAAGTTCCAGAGAATGCTTCTGTGCAGTTTGCTTTTTGAATATATTCCTTTTTCCACTATAGGCCCCATATCGCTCCGAATGTCCGCTTGCAGTTTCAACAGAAAGAGTGTTTCAGAACTGCTCAATCAAAAGTAGGGTTCAACTCTGCTAGTTGAATGCAGAGATCAGTAAGAAGTTTCACGGAATGCTTCTGTGTAATTTTTATTTGAAGATATTCCTTTTTCCACTTTAGACCCCTTAGCGCTCAGAATGTCCGCTTGCAGTTTCCACAGAAAGAGTGTCTCAGACCTGCTCAATCAAAAGTAAAGTTCAACTCTATTAGTTGAATGCACAGATCAGAAAGAAGTTTCACAGAATGCTTCTGTGTAGGTTTTATTGTAAGATATATGTATTTCCACTATATCCAACTTAGCGCTCAAATTGTCCACTAGCAGTTTCTACAGAAAGAGTGTTTCAGGCCTGCTCAATCAAATGTAAGTTTCAACTCTGTTAGTTGAATGCACAGATCAGAAAGCAGTTTCACAGAATGCTTCTGTGTATTTTTTATTTGATGATATTCCTTTTTCCACTGAAGGCCTTTAGCGCTCCGAAAGTCCGCTTGCAGTTTCTACAGTAAGAGTGTTTCAGACTGCTAAATCGAGAGTTACGTTCAACTCTGTTAGTTGAATGCACAGATCGGAAAGAAGTTTCAAAGAATTCTTCTGTGTAGTTTTTTTTTTGAAGATATTCCTTTTTCAACTGTAGGCCCCTTAGCGCTCTGAATGTCCACTTGCAGTTTCTACAGAAAGAGTGTTTCAGACCTGCTCAAACAAAAGTAAGGTTCAACTATGTTAGTTGAAGGCACAAATCAGAAAGAAGTTTCACAGAATGCTTCTGTGTAGTTTTTATTTGAAGATAGTCCTTTTTCTACTATAAACCCCTTAGCGCACAGAATGTCTGCTTGCAGTTTATGCAGAAAGAGTGTTTCAAAACTCCTCAAACAAAAGTAAGGTTCAACTCTGTTAGTTGAATGCACAGATCGGAAAGTAGTTTCACAGAATGCTTCTGTGAGGTTTTCATTTGAAGATATTTCTTTTTCCACTATAGGCCTGTTAGCACTCTGAATGTCCGCTTGCAGTTTCCATAGAACGAGTGTTTCAGTCCTGCTCAATCAAAAGTAAGTTTCAACTCTGTTAATTGAATGCATTGAATAGAAAGGAGTTTCACAGAATGCTTCTGTGTAGTTTTTATTTGAAGATATTCCTATTTCCCCTATTGGCCCCTTAGCGCTCCAAATGTCCACTTGCAGTTTCTACAGAAAGAGTGTTTCAGCCCTGCTTAATAAAAAGTAATGTTCAACACTATTAGTTGTATGCAGAGATCAGAAAGAAGTTTCACAGAATGCTTCTGTGTAGTTTTTATTTGAAGATATGTGATTTTCCACAGTAGGCCCCTTAGCGCTCCGAATGTCCACTTGCAGTTTCTACAGAAAGAGTGTTTCAGAACTGCTCAATCAAACGGAAGGTTCAACTCCATTAGTTGAATGCACAGATAACAAATAAGTTCCACAGCATGTTTCTGTGTAGTTTGTTTTTTGAAGATATTCGTTTTTCCACTATAGGCCACTTAGTGCTCCGAATGTCCACTTGCAGTTTCTACAGAAAGAGTGTTTCAGACCTGCTCAATAGACAGTATGGTTCAGTTTGTTAGTTGAATGCACAGATCACAAAGAAGTTCCACAGAATGTTTCTGCATAGTTTGTTTTCTGAAGATATTACTTTTTCCACTATAGGCCACTTAGCGCTCCGAATGTCCACTTGCAGTTTCTGCAGAAAGAGTGTTTCAGAACTGCTCAATCAAAACTAAGGTACAACACTGTTATTTGAATGTACAGATCAGAAAGAAGTTTCACAGAATCCTTCTCTGTAGTTCTTATTTGAAGATATTCCATTTTCTACTTAAAGCCAATTAGTGCTCCAAATATCCGCTTGCAGTTTCGGCAGAAAGAGTGTTTCACAACTCCTCAATTAAAAAGAAGGTTCAACTTCGTTAGTTGAATGCACAGATGGGAAATCACTTTCACAGAATGCTTCTGTGTAGTTTTTATTTGAAGATATTCCTTTTTCCACAGTAGGCCCCTTAGTGCTCGGAATGTCCACATGCAGTTTCTACAGAAAGAGTGTTTCAGAATTGCTCAATCAAAAGTAAGATTCACCTCTGTTAGTTGAATGCACAGATCAGAAAGAAGTTTCACAGAATGCTTCTGTGTAGTTTATATTTGAAATTACTACTTTTCCCACCATAGGCCCCTTAGCGCTCCGAATGTCCACTTGCAGTTTCTACAGAAAAAGTGTTTCAGAAATGCTGAATCAAAATTAAGGTTCAACTCTGTTAGTTGAATGCACAGGTCAGTAAGAAGTTTCACAGAATGCTTCTGTGTAGTTTTTATTTGAAGGTATTCCTTTTTCTACTATAAGCCCCATAGCACTCCGAATATCCGCTTGCACTTTCTGCAGAAAAAGGGTTTCAAAACTCCTCAATCAAAAGCAAGTTTCAACTCCGTTAGTTTAATGCACAGATCAGAAAGAAGTTTCACAGAATTTTTCTGTGTAGTTTTTATTTGAAGATATTCCTTTTTCCACTACAGATCCCTTAGTGCTCTGAAAGTCCATTTGCAGTTTCTACGGAAAGAGTGTTTCAGAACTCCTCAATCAAAAGTAAAGTTCAACTCTGTTAGTTGAATGCAGAGATCAGAAAGGAGTTTCACAGAATGATTCTGTGTAGTTTATATTTGAAGCTATTCCTTTTTCCACAGTAGGCCCCTAAGTGCTCCAATTGTCCACTTGCAGTTTCTACAGAAAAAGTGTTTCAGAAATGCTGAATCAAAATTAAGGTTCAACTCTGTTAGTTGAATGCACAGGTCAGTAAGAAGTTTCACAGAATGCTTCTGTGTAGTTTTTATTTGAAGGTATTCCTTTTTCTACTATAAGCCCCATAGCACTCCGAATATCCGCTTGCACTTTCTGCAGAAAGAGGGTTTCAAAACTCCTCAATCAAAAACAAGTTTCAACTCCGTTAGTTTAATGCACAGATCAGAAAGAAGTTTCACAGAATTTTTCTGTGTAGTTTTTATTTGAAGATATTCCTTTTTCCACTACAGATCCCTTAGCGCTCTGGAAGTCCATTTGCAGTTTCTACAGAAAGAGTGTTTCAGAACTCCTCAATCAAAAGTAAAGTTCAACTCTGTTAGTTGAATGCAGAGATCAGAAAGGTGTTTCACAGAATGATTCTGTGTAGTTTATATTTGAAGTTATTCCTTTTTCCACGGTAGGCCCCTAAGTGCTCTGATTGTCCACTTGCAGTTTCTACAGAAAGAGTGTTTCAAAACTGCCCAATCAAAAGTAAGATTCAACTCTGTTACTTGAATGCACAGATCAGAAAGGAGTTTCACAGAATGATTCTGTGTAGTTTTTCTTTGAAGGTATTCCTTTTTCCACTATAGGTCCCTTAGTGCTCCGAATGTCCCCTTGCAGTTTCTACAGAAAGAGTGTTTCAGAGATCCTCAATCAAAAGTAAGGTTCAACTCTGTTAGTTGAATGCAGAGATCAGAAAGAAGTTTCACAGAATACTTCTGTGTACTTTTTATATGAAGATATTCCTTTTTCCACTATAGGCCCCTTAGCGCTCCGAATGTCCGCTTGCAGTTTCTACAGAAAGTGTGTTTCAGAACTGCTCATTCAAAAGTAAGGTTCAACTCTATTTGTTGAATGCACAGATCATAGGGAAGTTTCACAAAATCCTTCTGTGTAGTTTTTATTTGAAGATAATCTTTTTCCACTATAGGCCCCATTGCGCTCTGAATGTCCGCTTGTAGTTTCTACAGAAAGAGTATTTCAGAACTGCTGAATCAAAAGTTAGGTTCAACACTGTTAGTTGAATGCACGTATCAGAAAGAAGTTTCACAGAATGTTTCTGTGCAGTTTTTATTTTAAGATATTCCTTTTTCCACTATGGGCCCCTTAGCGCTCCGAATGGCCCCTTGCTATTTTTGCAGAAAGAGAGTTTCAGAACTGCTCCATCAAAAATAAGGTTTAAATATGTTAGTTGAATGCACAGATCAGAACGTAGTTTCACAGAATGCTTCTGTGTAGTTTTTATTAGAAGATAATCCTTTGTCCACTATATGCCCCTTAGCGCTCCGAATGCCCTCTTGCAGTTAATACAGAAAGAGTATTTCAGAACTGCGCAATCAAAACTAAGGTTGAACTGTGTTAGTTGAATGCACAGATCAGAAAGACGTTTCACAGAATGATTCTGTGTAGTTTTTATTTGAAGATATTCCTTTTTCCACTATAGGCCCTTTAGCGCTCTGAATTTCTGGTTGCAGTTCCTACAGATAGAGTGTTTCAGACGTGCTCCATCAAAAGCAAAGTTCACCTCTGTTAGCTGAATGCACAGATCAGAAAGTAGTTTCACAGAATGCTTCTGTGTAATTTTTATTTGATGATATTCCATTTTCCACTCTAGGACTATAAGCTCTCCGAATGTCCACTTGTAGACTCTACAGAAAGACTGTGTCAGAACTGCGGAATGAAAAGAAATTTCAACTCTGTTAGTTGAATTCACCTATCCAAAAGAAGTTTCACAGAATACTTCTGTGTCGTTTTTATTTGAAGGTATTTCTTTTTCCACTATAGGCCCGTTAGTGCTCCGATTGTCCGCTTGCAGATTCCACAGAACGAGTGTGTCAGACCTGCTCTATCAAAAGCAAGTTTCAACACTGTTAGTTGAATGCACAGATCAGAAAGTAGTTTCACAGAATGATTCTGTGTAGTTTTTTTTGGAATATATTCCTTTTTCCACTATAGACCCCTAAGCGCTCCAGATGTCCGCTGGCAGTTTCTACAGGAAGAGTGTTTCAGAACTGCTCGATCAAAAGTAAGTTTCAACTCTGTTAGTTTAATGCAGAGATCAGAAAGAAGTTTTACTGAATGATTCTGTGTAGTTTTTATTTGAAGATATTCCTTTTTCCACTAAAGGCCAGTTAGCGCTCCGAATGTCCGCTTGCGGTTTCTACTGACAGAGTATTTCAGAACTGCTTAATCAAAAGTAAGGATCAACTCTTTTAGTTGAATGCACAGATCAGAAAAAGTTTCACAGAATCTTTCTGAGTAATATTTATTTGAAGATATTCCTTTTTCCACTATAGGCCCATTAGCGCTGAGAATGTCTGCTTGCACTTTCTTCAGAAAGAGTGTTTCAGAACTACTCAATCAAAGAAAGATTCAACTCTGTAAGTTGAATGCACAGATCAGAAACCAGTTTCACAGAATTCTTCTGTATAGTTTTTATTTGAAGATATTCCTGTTTCCACTATAGGCCCCTTAGCGCTCCGAATGTCCGCTTGCAGTTTCTACAGAAAGAGTGTTTCAGAACTCCTGAATCAAAAGAAAGGTTCAACTCTGTTAGTTGAATGCACATACCAGAAAGAAGTTTCACAGAATTCTTCTGTGTAGTTCTTACTTGAAGATATTCCTTTTTCCACTACAGGTCCCTTAGCGCTCCGAATGTCCACTTGCAGTTCCTACAGAAAGAGTGTTTCAGACCTGCTCCATCAAAAGTAAGGTTCAACACTTTCAGTTGAATGCACAGATCAGAAAGATGTTTCACAGAATGCTTCTGTGTAGTTTTTATTCGAAGATATTCCTTTTTCCACTATTGGTCCCTTAGTGCTCCGAATGTCCACTTGCAGTTTCTACAGAAAGATTGTTTCAGAACTCCTCAATCTAAAGTAAGGTTCAACTCTGATAGTTGAATGCACGGATCAGAAAGAATTTTGACACAATGCTTTCGTGTAGTTTTTATTTGAAGATATTCCTTTTTCCACTATACACCACTTAGTGCTCATAATGTCCGCTTGCAATTTCTACAGAAAGAGTGTTTCAGAACTGCTTAATCAAATGTTAGTTTCAACTCTGTTAGTTGAGTGCACAGATCAGAAAATAATTTCACAGAATGCTTCTGTGTAGTTTGTATTTGAAGATATTCCTTTTCCCACTACAGGCCCCTTGGCATTCCGAATGTCCACCTAAAATTTCTACAGAAAGAGTGTTTCAGAACTCCTCAATCAAAAGTAAGTTTCAACTCTGTTAGTTGAATGCACAGATGAAAAAGAAGTTTCACAGAATTCTGTGTAGTTTTTATTTGAAGATGTTCCTTTTTCCAATTTAGACCACTTAGCACTCCAAATGTCTGCTTGCAGTTTCTACAGAAAGAGTGTTTCAGAACTCCTCAATCAAAAGTAAGGTTCAACTCTGTTAGTTGAATGCACAGATCAGAAAGAATTTTCACAGAATGCTTCTGTGTAGTTTTTATTTGAAGATATTCCTTTTTCCGCTATACGCCCCTTAGGGCTCAGAATGTCCGCTTGCAATTTCTACAGAAAGAGTGTTTCAGAAGTGCTCAATCAAAAGTTAGGTTCAACTCTTAGTGGAATGCACAGATCAGAAAGAATTTTCACAGAATGCTTGTGTGTAGATTTTATTTGAAGGTATTCCTTTTTCCACTATAGGCCCCTTAGAGCTCCGAGTGTCCACTTGCAGTTTCTACAGAAAGTGTGTTTCAGAACTGCTTAATCAAATGTTAGTTTCAACTCTGTTAGTTGAGTGCACAGATAAGAAAAACAATTTCACAGAATGCTTCTGTGTAGTTTGTATTTGAAGATATTCCTTTTTCAACTGCAGGCCCCTTGGCATTCCGAATGTCCACCTAAAATTTCTACAGAAAGAGTGTTTCAGAACTCCTCAATCAAAAGTAACTTTCAAACCTGTTAGTTGAATGTACAGATCAGAAAGAAGTTTCACAGAATGCTTCTGTGTAGTTTTTAGTTGAAGATATTACTTTTTCCACTATAGGAACTTTAGCGCTGCGAATGGCCGCTTGCCGTTTTTATAGAAAGTGTGTTTCAGAGCTGTTCAATAAAATGTAAGTTTCAACTCTGTTAATTGAATGCACAGATCAGAAAAAGATTTCACAGAATGCTTCTGTGTAGTTTTTATTTGAAGATATTCCTTTTTCCACTATAGGATCCATAGCGCTCCAAATGTCCGCTTGCCATTTCTACAGAAAGAGTGTTTCAGAACTGCTCACTCAAAAGTAAGTTTCAACCCTGTTAGTTGAATGCACAGATCAGAAAGAAGTTTCACAGAATGCTTCCATGTAGTTTTTTTTTGTAAATATTCCTTTTTCCACTTTAGTAACATTAGCGCTACGAATGTCCACTTGCAGTTTCCACAGAAAGAGTGTTTCTGAACTGCTCAATCAAAAGTAAAGTTCAACTCTGTTAGTTGAATGCACAGATCAGATAGAAGTTTCACAGAATGCTTCTGTGTAGTTTTTATTTGAAGATATTCAATTTCAACTGTAGGCCCCTTAGCACTTCGAATGTCCGCTTGCAGTTTCTACAGAAAGACTGTTTCAGAACTGCCCAATCAAAAGTAAGGTTCAACTCTGTTAGTTGAATGCACAGATCAGAAAGAAGTTTCACAAAATGCTGCTGTGTAGTTTTTATTTGAAGATATTCCTTTTTCCACTATAGGTCCCTTAGCGCTCGGAATGTCCACTTGCAGTTTCTACAGAAAGAGTGTTTCAGACCTGCTCAATCAAAAGTAAGGTTCAACTCTGTTAGTTGAATGCACAGATCAGAAAGAAGTTGCACAGAATGCTTCTGTGTACTTTTTATTTGAAGATATTCCTTTTTCCGCTATTGGTCCCTTAGTGCTCCGAATGTCCACTTGCAGTTTCTACAGAAAGATTCTTTCAGAACTCCTCAATCAAAAGTAAGGTTCAACTCTGTTAGTTGAAAGCACAGATCAGAAAGAAGTATCACAGAATGCTGCTGTGTAGTTTTTATTTGATGATATTCCTTTTTCCTCTATAGGCCCGTAAGCACTCTGAATGTCCACTTCCAGTTTCTACAGAAGGAGTGATTCAGAACTACTCTATGAAAAATTAGCTTCAACTCTGTTAGTTGAATTCACAGAACAGAAAGAAGTTTCACAGAATGCTTCTCTGTAGTTTTTACTTGAAGGTATTCCTTTTTCCACTGCAGGCCCCTTAATGCTATGAATGTCCGCTTGCAGATTCCACAGAAAGAGTGTGTCAGACCTGCTCAATGAAAAGTAAGGTTCAACTCTGTTATTTGAATGTGCAGATCAAAAAGAAGTTTCACAGAATGCTTCTGTGTAGTTTTTCTTTGAAGATATTCCTTTTTCCACTACAGGACCATTAGCGCTCTGAATGTCCGCTTGCAGTTTCTAAAGAAAGAGTGTTTCAGAACTCCTCAATCAAAAGTAAGGTTCAACTCTGTTAGTTGAATTCCGAGATCAGTAAGAAGTTTCACAGAATGCTTCTGTGTAGTTTTTATTTGAAGATATTCCTTTTTACACTACAGGCCACTTGGAGCTCAGAATAGCCACTTGCAATTTCTGCAGAAAGAGAGATTCAGACTCCTCAATTAAAAGAAAGGTTCATCTCTGTTAGTTGAATGCACAGATTAGAAAGAAGTTTCACAGAATTCTTCTGTGTAGTTTTTATTTGAAGGTATTCCTTTTTCCACCATAGGCCCATTAGCACTCCGAATGTCCACTTGCAGTTTCTGCAGAAACAGTGTTTCAGAACTGCTCAATCAAAAGTAAGGTTCAACTCTTTTAGTTGAATGCATAGATCAGAAAGAAGTTTCACAGAATGCTTCTGTGTAGTTTTTATTTGAAGGTATTCCTTTTTCCACTATAGGCCAGTTAGCGCTCTGATTGTCCGCTTGCAGTTACTACAGAAAGAGTGTTTCAGAAGTGCATAATCAAAATTAAGGTTCCACTCTTTTCGTTGAATGCACAGATCTGAAGGAAGTTTCACAGAATCCTTCTGTGTAGTTTTTATTTGAAGATATTCCTTTTTCCACTACAGGCCCATTAGCACTCCGAATGTCCACTTGCAGTTTCTGCAGAAAGAGTGTTTCAGAACTGCTCAATCAAAAGTAAGGTTCAACTCTTTTAGTTGAATGCATAGATCAGAAAGAAGTTTCACAGAATGCTTCTGTGTAGTTTTTCTTTGAAGATATTCCATTTTCCACTACAGGCACCTTAGTGCTCTGAATGTCCCCTTGCAGTTTCTACACAAAGAGTGTTTCAGAACTCCTCAATCAAAAGAAAGGTTCAACTCTGTTAGTTGAAGGCACAGATCAGAAAGAAGTTTCACCGAATCCTTCTGTGTAGTTTTTATTTGAAGATATTCTTTTTTCAACTATAGGCCCATTAGCGCTGCGAATCTCGGCTTGCCATTTCTTCAGAAAGGTTGTTTCAGAACTCCTCAATCAAAGAAAGTTTCAACTCTGTTAGTTGAATGCACAGATCAGAAAGAAGTTTCACAGAATGCTTCTGTGTAATTTTTATTTGAAGATATTCCTTTTTCCTCTACAGACCCCTTAGAGCTCTGAATGTCCGCTTGCCGTTTCTACAGAAAGAGTGTTTCAGAACTCCTCAATCAACAGTAATGTTCAACTCTTTTAGTTGAATGCAGAGATTAGAAAGAAGTTTCACAGGATGCTTCTGTGTAGTTTTTATTTGAAGATAGTCCTTTTTCCCCTATAGGTCCCTGAGTGCTCTGAATGTCCGCTTGCAGTTCCTATAGAAAGAGTGTTTCAGAACAGCCCAATCAAAAGTAAGTTTCAACTCTGTTAGTTGAATGCACAGATCAGAAAGGTTTTTCACAGAATGCTTCTGTGTAGGTTTTATTTGAAGATATTCCTTTTTCCACTATAGGCCCCTTAGCGCTCCGAATATCCAATTGCAGTTACTATAGAAAGGGTGTTTCAGACCGGTTCAATCAAAAATAAGCTTCAACTCAGTTAGTTGAATGCACAGATCAGAAAAAATTTTCACAGAATGCTTCCGTGTAGTTTTTATTTGAAGATGTTCCTTTTTCCACTATACGCCCCTTAGTGCTCAGAATGTCCGCTTGCAATTTCTACAGAAAGAGTGTTTCAGAAGTGCTCAATGAAAAGTTAGGTTCAACTCTTAGTTGAATGCACAGATGAGAAACAAGTTCCACAGAATGCTTGTGTGTAGATTTTGTTTGAAGATATTCCTTTTTCCACTATAGGCCCCTTAGAGCTCCGAGTTTCCACTTGCAGTTTCTATAGAAAGTGTGTTTCAGAACTGCTTACTCAAATGTTAGTTTCAACTCTGTTAGTTGAGTGCACAGATCAGAAAAAAAATTTCACAGAATGCTTCTGTGTAGTTTGTATTTGAAGATATTCCTTTTCCAACTACAGGCCCCTTGGCGTTCCGAATGTCCGCTTAAAATTTCTACAGAAAGAGTGTTTCAGAACTCCTCAATCAAAAGTAAGTTTCGACTCTGTTAGTTGAATGCACAGATCAAAAAGAAGTTTCACAGAATGCTTCTGTGTAGTTTTTATTTGAAGATATTCCTTTTTCCAATTTAGACCACTTAGCGCTCCAAATGTCTGCTTGCAGTTTCTACAGAAAGAGAGTTTCAGAACTCCTCAATCAAAAGTAAGGTTCAACTCTGTTAGTTGAATGCACAGATTAGAAACTAGTTCCACAGAATGCTTCTGTGTAGTTTTTATTTGAATATATTTCTTTTCCCACTATTTGCCCCTTAGAGCTTTGAATGTCCACTTGCAGTTTTTATAGAAAGTGTGTTTCAGAGCTGCTCAATCAAATGTAAGTTTCAGCTCTGTTAGTTGAATGCACAGATCAGAAAAGAATTTCACAGAATGCTTCTGTGTAGTTTTTATTTGAAGATATTCCTTTTTCCACTATAGGAACCTTAGCGCTATGAATGTCTGCTTGCAGTTTCTACAGTAAGAGTGTTTCCTAACTGCTCAATCAAAAGTAAAGTTCAACACTGTTAGTTGAATGCAGAGATAAGAAAGTAGTTTCACAGAATGCTTCTGTGTAGTTTTTATTTGAAGGTATTCCTTTTTGCACTATAGGCCCAGTAGCACTCCGAATATCCTCTTGCTGCTTTTACTGAAAGAGTGTTTCAGAACTCCTCAATCAAAATTGAGGTACAACTCTGTTAGTTGAACGCACAGATCAGAAAGAAGTTTCACAGAATGATTCTGTGTAGCTTTTATTTGAAGATATTCCTTTTTCCACTATAGACCCCTTCGCGCAACGAATGTCCACTTGCATTTTCTACAGAAAGAGTGTTTCAGAACTCCTCAATCAAAAGTAAGGTTCAACTCTGTTAGTTGAATGAACAGATCAGAAAGAACGTTCACAGAATGCTGCTTTGTAGTTTTTATTTGATGATATTCCTTTTTACACTATAGGCCCCTAAGTGCTCTGAATCTCCACTTGCAGTTTCTACAGAAGGAGTGATTCAGAAGTGCTCTATGAAAATAAGGTTCAACTCTGTTAGCTGAATTCACAGATCAGAAAGAAATTTCACAGAATGCTTCTCTGTTGTTTTTATTTGAAGATATTCCTTTTTCCACTTCAGGCTCCTTAGCGTTGTGAATGTCCTCTTGCAGATTCCACAGAAAGAGTGTGTCAAACCTGCTCAATGAAAAGTAAGGTTCAAATCTGTTATTTGAATGCACAGATCAGAACGAAGTTTCCCAGAATCCTTCTTTGTAGTTTTTGTTTGAAAACATTCCTTTTCCACTACAGGCTCCTTAGCTCTCTGAATATCCGCTTGCAGTTTCTACAGAAAGAGTGTTTCAGAACTCCTCAATCAAAAGTAAAGTTCAACTCTGTTAGTTGAATGCAGAGATCAGAAAGAAGTTTCACAGAATGCTTCTTTGTTGTTTTTATTTGAAGATATTCCTTTTTACACTATAGGCCACTTGGAGCTCTGAATGGCCGCTTGCAATTTCTGCAGAAAGAGTGTTTCAGATTCCTCAATCAAAAGTAAGGTTCAACTCTGTTAGTTAAATGCACAGATTAGAAAAAAGTTTCACAGAATACTTCTGTGTAGTTTCTATATGAAGATATTCCTTTTTTCACTATAGGCCCCTTAGTGCTCCGAATGTCCGCTTGCAGTTTCTACGGTAAGTGTGTTTCAGAACTGTTCAATAAAAAGTAAGTTTCAACTCTGTTAGTTGAATACACAGATCAGAAAGAAGTTTCACAGAATGCTTCTGTGGAGTTTTTATTTGAAGATATTCCTTTTACCACTATAGGACCCTTAGCGCTCCGAATGTGCGCTTGCAGTTTCTGCAGAAAGAGTGTTCCAGAACTGCTCAATCAAAAGCAAGTTTCAACACTGTTACTTGAATGCAGAGATCAGAAAGAAGTTTCACAGAATGCTTCTGTGTAGTTTTTATTTGAAGATATTTTTTCCACTGTAGGCCAGTTAGCGCTCCGAATGTCTGCTTGCAGTTTCTACAGAAAGAGGGTTTCAGAACTGCTTAATCGAAAGTAAGGTTCAACTCTTTTAGTTGAATGCACAGATCAGAAAGGAGCTTCACAGAGTGCTTCTGTGTAGTTTTTATTTGAAGGTATTCCTTTTTGTACTATAGGCCCCTTAGCACTCCGAATATCCTCTTGCACTTTCTACAGAAAGAGTGCTTCAGAACTCCTCAATCAATGGTAAGGTATAACCCTGTTAGTTGAATGCACAGATCAGAAAGTAGTTTCACAGAATGCTTCTGTGTAGTTTTTATTTGAAGATATTCCTTTTTCCACTATAGACCCCTTAGCGCTCCGAATATCTGCTTGCAGTTTCTACAGAATGAGTGTTTCAGAACTGCTCAATCAAAAGTAAGGTTCAATTCTGTTAGTTGAATGCATAGATCAGAAGGAAGTTGCACAGAATGTTTCTGTGTAGATTTTATTTGAAGATATTCCTTTTTCCATTAGAGGACCCTCAGCGCTCTGAATGTGCGCTTTCAGTTTCTACAGAAAGAGTGTTTCAGAGTTGCTCAATCAAAAGTAAGGTTCAACTCTGTTAGTTGAATGCACAGATAAGAAAGAAGTTTCACAGAATGCTGATGTGTAGTTTCTATTTGATGATATTCCTTTTTCCACTATAGGCCCCTAAGCTCTCCGAATGTCCACTTGCAGTTTCTACAGAAGGAGTGATTCAGAACTGCTGTATGAAAATAAGCTTCAACTCTGTTACTTGAATTCACAGAACAGAAAGAAGTTTCACAGAATGCTTCTCTGTAGTTTTTATTTGAAGTTATTTATTTTTCCACTACAGGCTTCTTAGCGCTATGAATGTCCACTTGCAGATTCCACAGAAAGAGTGTGTCAGACCTGCTCAATGAAAAGTAAGGTTCAACTCTGTTATTTGAATGCGCAGATCAGAAAGAAGTTTCAGCGAATCCTTCTGTGTACTTTTTCTTTGAAGATGTTTCTTTTTCCACTACAGGCCCCTTAGTGCTCTGAATGTCTGCTTGCAGTTTCTACAGAAAGAGTGTTTCAGAACTGCTCAATCAAAAGTAAGGTTCAACTCTGTTAGTTGAATGCCGAGATCAGAAAGAAGTTTCACAGAATGCTTCTGTGTAGTTTTCATTTGAAGATATTCCTTTTTACACTATAGGCCACTTAGAGCTCAGAATGGCCGCTTGCAATTTCTGCAGAAAGAGAGTTTCAGACTCCTCAATCAAAAAAAAGTTTCAACTCTGTTAGTTGAATGCACAGATCAGAAAGGAGTTTCACAGAATTCTTCTGTGTAGTTCCTATTTGAAGATATTCCTTTTTCCACTAAAGGCCCGTTAGTGCTCCGAATGTCCGCTTGCAATTTCTACAGAAAGAGTGTTTCAGAAGTGCTCAATCAAAAATTAGGTTCAACTCTTAGTTGAATGCACAGATCAGAAACAAGTTCCACGGAATACTTCTGTGTAGATTTTATTTGAAGATATTCCTTTTTCCACTATAGGCCCCTTAGAGCTCCGAGTGTCCACTTGCAGTTTCTACAGAAAGTGTGTTTCAGAACTGCTTAATCAAATGTTAGTTTCAACTCTGTTAGTTGTGTCCACAGATCAGAAAAAAAAATTCACAGAATGCTTCTGTGTAGTTTGTATTTGAAGATATTCCTTTTTCCACTGCAGACCCCTTGGCGTTCCGAATGTCCGCCTAAAATTTCTACAGAAAGAGTGTTTCAGAACTCCTCAATCAAAAATAAGTTTCAACCCTGTTAGTTGAATGCACAGATAAGAAAGATGTTTCACAGAATACTTCTGTGTAGTTTTTATTTGAAGATATTCCTTTTAACACTATAAGAAATTTAGCGCTGCGAATGTCCACTTGCAGTTTTTATAGAAAGTGTGTTTCAGAGCTGCTCAATGAAATGTAAGTTTCAACTCTGTTAGTTGAATGCACAGATCAGAAAAAGATTTCACAGAATGCTTCTGTGTAGTTTTTATTTGAAGATATTCCTTTTTCCACTATAGGATCCTTAGCGCTCCGAATGTCCGCTTGCCATTTCTACAGAAAGAGTGTTTCAGAACTGCTCAGTCAAAAGTAAGTTTCAACCCTGTTACTTGAATGCACAGATCAGAAAGAAGTTTCACAGAATGCTTCTATGTAGTTTTTATTTGAAGATATTCCTTTTTCCACTTTAATAACATTAGCGCTATGAATGTCCGCTTGCAGTTTCCACAGAAAGAGTGTTTCCGAACTGCTCAATCAAAAGTAAAGTTCAACTCTGTTAGTTGAATGCACAGATCAGATAGAAGTTTCACAGAATGCTTCTGTGTAGTTTTTATTTGAAGATATTCAATTTCCACTGTAGGCCCCTTAGCACTCCGAAAGTCCGCTTGCGGTTTCTACAGAAAGACTGTTTCAGAACTGCCCAATCAAAAGTAAGGTTCAACACTGTTAGTTGAAAGCACAGATTAGGAAGAAGTTTCACAGAATTCTTCTGTGTAGTTTTTATTTGAAGATATTCCTTTCTCCACTACTGGCCCCTTAGCGCTCCGAATGTCCGCTTGCAGTTTCTACGGAAAGAATGTTTCAGAACCGCTCAATCAAAAATAAGGTTCAACTCTGTTAGTTGAATGCACAGATCAGAAAGAAGTTTCACAGAATGATTCTGTGTAGTTTTTATTTGAAGATATTCCTTTTTCAACTATAGGCCCCTTAACGCTCCAAATGACCACTTGCTGTTTCTACAGAAAATGTGTTTCAGAACTGCTCAATCAAAAGTAAGGTTCAACTCTGTTAGTTGAATACACAGATCAGAATGTAGTTTCACAAAATGCTTTTGTGTAGTTTTTATTTGAAGCTATACTTTTTCCAGTACAAGCCCCATAGCGCTCCAAATGTCCGCTCGTGGTTTCTACAGAAAGAGTGTTTCAGAACAGCTCAATCAAAAGTTATGTTCAACTCTGTTAGTTGAATGCACAGATCAGAAAGAAGTTTCACAGAGTGCTTCTGTGTAGTTTTTATTTGAAGTTATTCCTTTTTCCACTATAGGCCCCTTAGCCCTCTGAATGTCCACTGGCCATTTCTACAGAAAGAATGTTTCAGAACTCCAGAAACAAAGGTAAGTTTGAACCCTGTTAGTTGAATGCACAGGTCATAAAGAAGTTTCACAGAATGCTTTTGTATAGTTTTTATTAGAAGATATTCCTTTTTCCACTATAGAGCCCTTAGCCCTCTAATTCTTCGCTTGCCGTTTCTACAGAAAGAGTGTCTCAGAACTCCTCAATCAAAAGTAAGGTTCAACTCTGTTACTTGAATGCACAGATCAGAAAGACGTTTCACAGAATGATTCTGCGTAGTTTTTATTTGAAGATATTCCTTTTTCCACTCTAGGCCCCTTATCGCTCCGAATGTCTGCTTGCAGTTACTACAGAAAGAGTATTTCAGACCTGCTCAATCAAAAGTAATGTTCAACTCAGTTAGTTGAATGCACAGATTAGAAAGAAGTTTCACAGGATGCTTCTGTGTAGTTTTTATTTGAAGATAGTCCTTTTTCCACTATAGGCCCCTTATCACTCTGAATGTCTGCTTGCAGTTCCTATAGAAAAAGTGTTTCAGAACAGCTCAATCAAAGGTAAGTTTCAACTCTATTAGTTGAATGCACAGATCAGAACGAAATTGCACCGAATGCTTCTGTGTAGGTTTTATGTGAAGTTATTTCTTTTTCCACTGTATGCCCCTTAGCGATCAGAATGACCGCTTGCAATTTCTACAGAAAGAGTGTTTCAGAACTGCTCAATCAAAAGTTAGGTTCAACTCTGTTAGTTGAATGCACAGATCAGAAACAATTTCCACAGAATGCTTCTGTGTAGTTTTTATTTGAAGATATTCCTTTTTCCACTATAGGCCCCTTAGAGCTCTGAGTGTTCACTTGCAGTTTCTATAGAAAGTGAGTTTCAGAACTCCTTAATCAAATGTAAGTTTCAACTCTGTTAGTTGAGTGCACAGATCAGAAAAAAATTGCACAGAATGCTTCTTTGTAGTTTTTATTTGAAGATATTCCTTTTTCAACTACAGGCCCCTTGGCGTTCAGAATGTCCGCTTAAAGTTTCTACAGAGAGAGTGTATCAGACCTGCTCAATCAAAAGTAAGGTTCAACTCTGTTAGTTGAATGCACAGATCAGAGAGCAGTTTCACGGAATGCTTTTGTGTAGTTTTTATTTGAAGATATTCCTTTTTACACTATAGGCCGCTTAGCACTCCGAATGACCACTTTCAGTTTGCAGAGAAAGAGTGTTTCAGACCTGTTCAATCAAAAGTAAGTTTCAACTCTGTTAGTTGGATGCACAGATCAGAAAGAAGCTTCACAGAATGCTTCTATATTGGTTTTATTTGAAGATATTCCTTTTTCCACTATAGGCCCCTTAGCGCTCTGAATATCCACTTTCAGTTACTACAGAAAGGGTGTTTCAGACCGGTTCAATCAAAAGTAAGTTTCAACTGAGTTAGGTGAATGCGCAGATCAGAAAGAAGTTTCACAGAATGCTTCTGTGTAGCTTTCATTTGAAGATAATCCTTTTTCCACTATAGGCCCCTTAGCGCTCAAATTGTCCACTTGCAGTTTCTACAGAAAGAGTGTTTCAGAACTGCTCAATCAAAAGTTAGGTTCAACTCTGTTAGTTGAATGCACAGATAAGAAACAAGTTCCACAGAATGCTTCTGTGTAGTTTTTATTTGAAGATATTCTATTTCCACTGTAGGCCCCTTAGCGCTCCGAAAGTCCGCTGGCAGTTTGTACAGAAAGAGTGTTTCAAAACTGCCCAATCAAAAGTAAGGTTCAACACTGTTAGTTGGTTGCACAGATCAGAAAGGAGTTTCACAGAATGCTTCTGTGTAGTTTTTATTTGAAGATATTCCACCTTCTACTATAGGCCCCTTAGCGTTCCGAATATCTGCTTGCAGTTTCTACAGAAAGTTTCATAACTGCTCAATCAATAGTAAGTTTCAACTCTGTTAGTTGAATACACAGATTAGAAAGAAGTTTCAGAGAATGCTTCTCTGTAGTTTTTCTTTTAAGATATTCCTTTTTCCCCTTTAGGCTCCTCAGCGCTCCGAATGTCCGCTTGCCATTTCTACAGAAAGGGTGTTTCAGAACTCCTCAATCAAAAGTAAGTTTAATCTCTGTTAGTTGAAAGCACGGATCAGAAAGAAGTTTAACAGAATGCTTCTGTGTAGTTTTTATTTGAAGATATTCGTTTTTTCACTATAGGCCCCTTAGCTTTTTGAAAATGTGCTGGCAGTTTCTACAGAAAGAGTGTTTCAGAACTCCACAATCAAAAGTAAAGCTCAACTCTGTTAGTTTGATGCACAGATCAGAAACAAGTTTCACAGAATGCTTCTGTGTAGTTTTTATTTGAAGATATTTCTTTTCCCACTATAGGCCGCTTAGCGCTCCGAATGACCACTTGCAGTTTCTACGGAAAGAGTGTTTCAGAACTGTTCATTCAGAAGTAAGGTTCAACTCTGTTATTTGAATGCACAGATCAGAAAGAAGTTTCACAGAATGCTTCTGTGTAGTTTTTATATAAAGATATTCCTTTTTCCACTATAGGCCCCTTAGCACTCCGAAGGTCCAATTCCCATTTCTACAGAAAGAGTAATTCAGAACTCCTCAATCAAAAGTAAGTTTCAACCTCGTTAGTTGAATGCAGAGATCATAAAGGAGTTTCACAGAATGCTTCTATGTAGTTTTTATTGAAGATATTACTTTTCCCACTACAGACCCCTTAGCGCTCCGAATATTTGCTGGCAATTTTAACAAGAAAGAGTGTTTCGGAACTCTAAATCAAAAGTAAAGTTGAACTCTCTTAGTTCAATGCACACATCAGAAAGAAGTTTCACAGAATGATTCTCTGTAGTTTTTATTTGAAGATAATTCCTTTGTCCACTATAGGTCGCTTAGCGCTCAAATGTCTGCTTGCAGTTTCTACAGAAAGAGTGTTTCAGACCTCCTCTATGAAAAGTAACGCTCAACTCTCTTAGGTGAATGCACAGATTAGAGAGAAGTTTCACAGAATGCTACTGTGTAGTTTTTATTTTAGGATATTCCTTTTTCCACTATAGGCCCCTTAGCGCTCCGATTATCCGCCTGCAGTTTCTACAGAAAGAGTGTTTCAGAGCTGCTCAATCAAAAGTAAGGCTCAACTCTGTTAGTTGAATGCACAGATAAGTAAGAAGTTTCACAGAGTGCTTCTGTGTAGTTTTTATTTGAAGATAATCCATTTTCTACTATAGGCCCCTTAGCAGTCCGAATGTCCGCTTGCAGTTTCTACAGAAATTTTCATAACTGCTCAATCAATAGTAAGGTTCAACTCTGTTAGTTGAATACACAGATTAGAAAGTTGTTTCAGAGAATGCTTCTGTGTAGTTTTTATTTGAAGATATTCCATTTTCGGCTTTAGGCTCCTTAGCGCACCAAATGTCCGCTTGCAGTTTCTACAGAAAGGGTGTTTCAGAACTCCTCAATCAAAAGTAAGATTCAGCTCTGTTAGTTGAATGCACAGATCAGAAACAAGTTTCACAGAATGATTCTGTGTAGTATTTATTTGAAGATATTCCTTATTCCACTATAGGTCGCTTAGCGCTCTGAATGTCTGCTTGCAGTTTCTACAGAAAGAGTGTATCAGACCTGCTCAATCAAAAGTAAGGTTCAACTCTCTTAGTTGAATGCACAAGTCAGAGAGAAGTTTCACAGAATGCTTCCGTGTAGTTTTTATTTGAAGATATTCCTTTTTCCACTATAGGCCCTTTAGCGCTCCGAATGACCGCTTGCAGTTTGTAGAGAAAGAGTGTTTCAGACCTGTTCAATCAAAAGTAAGTTTCATCTCTGTTAGTTGAATGCACAGATCAGAAAGAAGCTTCACAGAATGCTTCTATGTAGGTTTTATTTGAAGATATTGCTTTTTCCACTATAGGCCCCTTAGCGCTCCGACTATCCACTTTCGGTTAATACAGAAAGGGTGTGTCAGACCGGTTCAATCAAAAGTAAGTTTCAACTCAGTTAGTTAGATGCACAAATCAGAAAGAAGTTTCACAGAATGCTTTTGTGTAGTTTTTATTTGAAGATAATCCTTTTTCCACTATAGGCCTCTTAGCGCTCAAAATGTCCACTTGCAGTTTCTACAGAAAGAGTGTTTCAGAACTGCTGAATCAAAAGTTAGGTTCAACTCTGTTAGTTGAATGCACAGATAAGAAACATGTTCCACAGAATGCTTCTGTGTAGTTTTTATTTGAAGATATTCCTTTTCCCACTATAGGCCCATTAGAGCTCCGAATGTCCACTTGCAGTTTCTATAGAAAGAGTGTTTCAGAACTGCTCAATCAAATGTAAGTTTCAACTCTGTTTGTTGAATGCACAGATCAGAAAAAAATTTCACAGAATGCTTCTGTGTAGTTTTTATTTGAAGATATTCCTTTTTCCACTATAGGATCCTTAGCGCTCTGAATGTCCGCTTGCCATTTCTACAGAAAGAGTGTTCAGAACTGCTCAGTCATTAGTAAGGTTCAACCCTGTTAGTTGAATGCACAGATCAGAAGGAAGTTTCACAGAATGATTCTCTGTAGTTTTTATTTGAAGATATTCCTTTTTCCACTATAGTCACCTTAGCGCTCCGAATGTCCGCTTGCAGATACTACAGAAACAGTATTTCAGAACTGCCCAGTCAAAAGTGAGTTTCAACACTGTTAGTTGAATGCACAGATCACTAAGTAGTTTCACAGAATGCTTCTGTGTAGTTTTTATTTGAAGATATTCCTTTTTCCACTACAGGCCCCTTAGCGGTCCGAATGACCACTTGCAGTTTCTACGGAAAGAGTGTTTCAGAAGTGCTCAATCAAAAGTAAAGTTCAACTCTGTTAGTTGAATGCACAGATCATAAAATAGTTTCACAGAATGCTTCTGTGTAGTTTTTATTTGAAGATAATACTTTTTCCACTATTGGCCCTTTAGTGCTCCGAATGTCCGCTTGCAGTTCCTACAGAAAGAGTGTTTCAGAACTGATCAATCAAAAGTCAGGTTCAACACTGTTAGTTGAATGCACAGATCAGAAAGTAGTTTCACAGAATGCTTCTCTGTAGTTTTTATTTGAAGATATTCTATTTCCACTATAGGCCACTTAGCGCTCCGAAAGTCCGCTTGTGGTTTCTACAGAAAGAGTGTTTCAAAACTGCCCAATCAAAAGTAAGGTTCAACACTGGCAGTTGGATGCACAGATCAGAAAGTAGTTTCACAGAATGCTTCTGTGTAGTTTTTATTTGAAGATATTCCACCTTCTACTATAGGCCCCTTAGCGCTCCAAATGTCCACTTGCAGTTTCTACAGAAATTTTCATAACTGCTCAATGAATAGTAAGATTCAACTCTGTTAGTTGAATACACAGAATAGAAAGAAGTTTCAGAGAATGCTTCTGTGTAGTTTTTCTTTGAAGATATTCCTTTTTCCACTTTAGGCTCCTTAGCGCTCTGAATGTCCGCTTGCAGTTTCTACAGAAAGGGTGTTTCAGAACTCCTCAATCAAAAGTAAGTTTAATCTCTGTAAGTTAAATGCACAGATCAGAAAGAAGTTTAACAGAATGCTTCTGTGTAGTTTTATTTGAAGATATTCCTTTTTCCACTGTAGGCCACTTTGAGTTCCGAATGTCAGCTTGCAGTTTCTACAGAAAGAGTGTTTCAGAACTCCTCAATCAAAAGTAAGAATCAACTCTGTTGGTTGAATACCCAGATCAGAAAGAAGTTTCACAGAATGCTTCTGTGTAGTTTTTATTTGAAGATATTCCTTTTTCCACTATAGGATCCTTAGCGCTCCGAATGTCTGCTTGCAGATACTACAGAAAGAGTGTTTCAGAACTGCCCAGTCGAAAGTGAGTTTCAACACTGTTAGTTGAACGCACAGATCACTAAGTAGTTTCACAAAATGTTTCTGTGTAGTTTTTATTTGAAGATATTCCTTTTCCCACTACAGGCCCCTTAGCGCTCCGAACGACCGCTTGCAGTTTCTATGGAAAGAGTGTTTTAGAACTGCTCAATCAAAAGTAAAGTTCAACTCTGTTAGTTGAATGCACAGATCATAAAATAGTTTCACAGAATGCTTCTGTGTAGTTTTTATTTGAAGATATTCCTTTTTCCACTATTGGCCCTTTAGTGCTCCGAATGTCCGCTTGCAGTTCCTACAGAAAGAGTGTTTCAGAACTGATCAATCAAAAGTAAGTTTCAACACTGTTAGTTGAATGCACAGATCAGAAAGAAGTTTCACAGAATGCTTCTGTGTAGTTTTTATTTGAACATATTCCTTTTTCCACTATAGCCCCCTTTGCGCTCTGAATGTCCCCCTGCAATTTCTCCAAAAAGAGGGTTTCAGACCTGCTCAATCTAAGGTAAGGTTCAACTTTGTTAGTTGAATGCACAGATCAGAAAGAAGTTTCACAGAATGCTTCTGTGTAATTTTTATTTGAAGATATTCCTTTCTCCACTATAGGCCCCTTAGCGCTCCGAATGTCTGCTTGCAGTTTCTACAGAAAGAGTGGTTCAGAACTGCTCAATCAAAAGTAAGGTTCAACTCTGTTAGTTGAATGCACAGATCAGAAATTAGTTTCACAGAATGCTTCTGTGTAGTTTTTATTTGAAGATGTTCCTTTTTCCATGATAGTCCCTTTAGTGCTTTGAATGTCTGCTAGCAGTTTCTACAGAAAGAGTGTTTCAGAACTGATCAATCAAAAGTAAGTTTCAACTCTGCTGGTTGAATTCACAGATCAGAAAGAAATTTCACAGAATGCTTCTGTGTAGTTCTTATTTGAAGGTATTCCTTTTTCCAATATTGGCCCCTTATTGCTCCGAATGTCCGCTGGCAATTTCTACAGAAAGAGTGTTTCAGAACTCCTCAATCAAAAGTAAGGTTCCACTCTGTTAGTACAATGCACAGTTCAGAAAGAAGTTTCACTGAATGCTTCTTTGTAGTTCTTATTTGAAGATATTCGTTTTTCCACTCTAGGCCACTTAGCGCTCCGAATGTCCGCTTTCAGATTCTACAGAAAGAGTGTTTCAGAACTGCTCAATCAAAAGTAAGGTTCTACTCTGTTAGTTGAATGCACAGATCAGAATGAAGTTTCGCAGAATGCCTCTGTGTAGTTTTTATTTGAAGATATTCCTTTTTCCACCAAAGGCCCTTTGGCGCTCCTAATACGCGCTTCCAGTTTCTACAGAAAGAGTGTTTCAGAACTCCTCAATCAAAAGTAAGGTTCAACTCTGTTAGTAGAATACACAGATCAGAAAGTAGTTTCACAGAATGCTTTTCTGTAGTTTTTATTTGAAGATAATCCTTTTCCAGTATAGGTCCCTTTGTGCTCCGAACGTCCGCTTGTAGTTTCTACAGAAAGAGTGTTTCAGAATTCCTCAATCAAAAGTAAGTTTCAACTCTGTTAGTTGAATGCACAGATCGGAAAGTAGTTTCACAGAATGCTTCTGTGTAGTTTTTATTTGAAGATATTCCTTTTTCCTTTATAGGCCTCTTTGCGCTCCAAATGTCCACTTGCAGTTTCTACAGAAAGAGTGTTTCAGACCTGCTCAATCAAAGGTAAGGTTCAACTCTGTTACTTGAATGCAGAGATCAGAAAGCAGTTTCACAGAATGCTTCTGTGTAGTTTTTATTTGAAGACATTCCTTTTTCACTATTGACCACTTAGCGCTCAGAATGTCCGCTTGCAGATTCTACAGAAAGAGTGTTTCAGAACTCATCAATCAAAAGTAAGTTTCAACTCTGTTAGTTGAATGCACAGATCAGAAAGTAGTTTCACAGAATGCTTCTGTGTAGTTTTTATTTGAAGATATTCCTTTTTCCACTATAGGCCCCTTAACGCTCCAAATGTCCACCTGCAGTTTCTACAGAAAGGGTGTTCCAGAACTGCTCAATCAAAAGTAATGTTCAACTCTGTTAGTTGAATGCACAGATCTGAAAGAAGTTTCACAGAATGATTCTGTGTAGTTTTTTTTGAAGATTTTACTTTTTCCACTATAGGTCGCTTAGCACTCCGAATGTCTGCTTGCAGTTTCTACAGAGAGAGTGTATCAGACCTGCTCAATCAAAAGTAAGGTTCAACTCTGTTAGTTGAATGCACAGATCAGAGAGAAGTTTCACGGAATGCTTTTGTGTAGTTTTTATTTGAAGATATTCCTTTTTACACTATAGGCCGCTTAGCACTCCGTATGACCGCTTTCAGTTTGCAGAGAAAGAGTGTTTCAGACCTGTTCAATCAAAAGTAAGTTTCAACTCTGTTAGTTGGATGCACAGATCAGAAAGAAGCTTCACAGAATGCTTCTATATTGGTTTTATTTGAAGATATTCGTTTTTCCACTATAGGCCCCTTAGCGCTCCGAATATCCACTTTCAGTTACTACAGAAAGGGTGTTTCAGACCGGTTCAATCAAAAGTAAGTTTCAACTGAGTTAGGTGAATGCGCAGATCAGAAAGAAGTTTCACAGAATGCTTCTGTGTAGCTTTCATTTGAAGATAATCCTTTTTCCACTATAGGCCCCTTAGCGCTCAAAATATCCACTTGCAGTTTCTAAAGAAAGAGTGTTTCAGAACTGCTCAATCAAAAGTTAGGTTCAACTCTGTTAGTTGAATGCACAGATCAGAAAGAAGTTTCACAGAATGCTTCTTTGTAGTTTTTATTTGAAGTTTTTCCTTTTTCCACTGAAGGCCCCTTAGCGCTCCGAATGTCCACTTGCAGTTTCTACAGAAAGAGTGTTTCAGAACTGCTCAATCAAAAATAAGGTTCAACTCTATTAGTTGAATGCCCAGATCAGAAAGAAGTTGCATAGAATGCGTCTCTGTAGTTTTTATTTGAAGATATTCCTTTTTCCACCATAGGCCCCTTAGCGCTGCTAATGTCCGCTTGCAGTTTCTGCAGAAAGAGTATTTCAGAACTCCTGAATCAAAAGTAAACTTCAACTCTGTTAGTTGAATGCACAGATCAGAAGGAAGTTTCACAGAATGTTTCTGTGTAGTTTTTATTTGAGGTTATTCCTTTTTCCACCGCGCGCCCCATAGCGCTCCGAATGTCCGCTTGCAGTTTCTTCAGAAAGAGTGTTTCAGAACTGCCCAATATAAAGTAAGGTTCAACTGTGTTTGTTGAATGCACAGATCAGAAAGAAGTTTCAAAGAATGCTTTTGTGTAGTTTTTATTTGAAGATATTCCTTTTTCCACTATAGGACCCTTAGCGCTCCGAATGTCCGCTTGCAGTTTCTACAGAAAGAGTGTTTCAGGACCTGAAGTGACACTTCTCAAAAGAAGAAATTTATGCAGCCAAAAAGCACATGAGGAAATGCTCGTCATCACTGGCCATCAGAGAAATGCAAATCAAAACCACAGTGAGATACCATCTCACACCAATTAGAATCGCCATCGTTAAAAAATCAGGAAGCAACATGTGCTGGAGAGGATGTGGAGAAATAGGAACACTTTTACACTGTGGGTGGGAGTGTAAACTAGTTCAACCATTGTGGAAGTCAGTGTGGCGATTCCTCAGGGATCTAGTACTAGAAATTCCATTTGACCCAACCATCCCATTACTGGGTATACACCCAAAGGAGTATAAATCATGCTGCTATGAAGACACATGCAGACCTTTGTTTATTGCGGCACTATTCACAATAGCAAAGAGTTGGAATCAACCCAAATGTCCAAGAAAGATAGACTGGATTAAGGAAATGTGGCACATATACACAATGGAATACTATGCAGCCATAAAAAAGGATGAGTTCATAATCTTTGTAGGGACATGGATGAACCTGGAAAACATCATTCTCAGTAAACTATCGCAAAGACAAAAAACCAAACACCACATGTTTTCACTAAAAGGTGGGAATTGAACAATGAGAAATCGTGGACACTGCAAGGGGAACATCACACTCTGGGGACTGTTGTGGGGTTGGGGGAGGGTGGAGGGACAGCACTAGGAGATATACCTAATCATTAATGATGAGTTAATGGGTGCAGGAAATCAACTTGGCACATGGATACATATGTAAGAAACCTGCACATTGTGCACATGCACCCTAAAACCTAAAGTATAATTAAAAAAAAAATAAAAAAAACTAAGAATAAATTAGAAAAAAAAAAGAGTGTTTCAGAACTCCTCAATCAAAAGTAACGTTCAATTCTGTTAGTTCAATGCACAGATAAGAAAGAAGTTTCACAGTATGCTTCTGTGTAGTTTTTATATGAAGATATATTTTTTTCCACTATAGGCCCCTTAGCGCTCTGAATGTCACCCTGCAGTTTCTACAGAAAGAGTGTTTCAGACCTGCTCAATCAAAAGTAACGTTCAACTCTGTTAGTTGAAAGCACAGAACAGAATGTAGTTTCACAGCATGATTCTGTGTAGTTTTTATTTGAAGATATTCCTTTTACCATTATAGGCCCCTTAGCGCTCTGAATGTCCGCTTGCAGTCACTACAGAGAGAGTGTTTCAGAACTCCTCAATCAAAAATAAGGTTCAACTCTGTTAGTTGAATGCACCGATCAGAAAGAAGTTTCACAGAGTGCTTCTGTGTAGTTTTTATGGGAAGATATTCCTTTTTCCACTATAGGCCTCTTAGCTCTCTGAATGTCTGCTTGCAGTTTCTACAGAAAGTGTGTTTCAGACCTGCTCAATCAAAAGCAAGGTTCAACACTGTTAGTTGAATGCACAGATCAGAAAGTAGCATCACAGAATGCTTCTGTGTAGTTTTTATTGGAAGATATTCGTTTTTCCACAATAGGCCCCTTAGCGCTCCGAATCGCCACTTGCAGTTTCTACAGAAAGAGTGTTTCAGAACTGCTCAAACAAAAGTAAAGTTGAACTCTGTTAGTTGAATGCACAGATCAGAAAGAAGTTTCACAGAATGGTTCCGTGTGGTTTTTATTTGAAGATATTCCTTTTTCCACTATAGGTCCCTTAGAGCTCTGAATGTCTGCTTGCAGTTTCTACAGAAAGAGTGTTTCAGAACTTCTCAATCAAAAGTAAGGTTCAACACTGTTAGTTGAATGCACAGATCAGAAAGAAGTTTTACAGAATGCTTCTGTGTAGTTTTTATATGAAGATATTCTTTTTTCCACGATAGTCCACTTAGAGCTCCGAATGTGCGTTTGCAGTTTCTACAGAAAGAATGTTTCAGAACTCCTCAATAAAAAGTAAGGTTGAAATTTCTTAGCTGAATGCACAGATCAGAAAGAAGTTTCACAGAATGCTTCTGTGTAGTTTTTATTTGAAGACATTCCTTTTTCCACTGTAGGCCCCTTAGCGTTCCGAATGTCCTCTTGCACTTTCTACAGAAAGAGTGTTTCAGAACTCCTCAATCAAAAGTAAGGTACAACTCTGTTCGTTGAATGCACAGATCAGAATCAATTTTCACAGAATGCTTCTGTGTGGTTTTTATTTGAAGATATTCCTTTTTCCTCTATTGGCCTCTTCGCGCTGCGAATGTCCGCTTGCAGTTTCTACAGAAAAAGTGTTTCAGAACTCCTCAATCAAAAGTAAGGTTCAACAATGATAGTTGAATGCACAGATAAGAAAGACGTTTCACAGAATGCTTCTGTGTATTTTTCATTTGAAAATATTCCTTTTTCCACTATAGGCCCCATAGCGCTCCAAATGTCCTCTTGCAGTTTCTACAGAAAGAGTGTTTCAGAACTCCTCAATCAGAAGTAAGGTTCAAATCTGTTAGTTGAATGCACAGGTCATGAAGAAGTTTCACAGAATGCTTCTGTGTAGTTTTAATTTGAAGATATTAATTTTTGCACTATAGGCCCTTTAGCGCTCCGAATATCTGCTTGCAGTTTCTACAGAAAGAGTGTTTCAGAACTCCTCAATCTAAAGTAAGGTTCAACTCTGTTAGTTGAATGCACATATCAGAGAGTAGTTCCACAGAATGCTTCTGTGTAGTTTTTATTTGAAGATATTCCTTTTTCCTCTATAGGCCCCTTAGCGCTCCGAATGTCCGCTTGCAGTCTCTACAGAAAAGGTGTTTCAGAACTCCTCAATCAAAATTAATTTTCAGATCTGTTAGTTGAATACACAGATAAGAAAGAAGTTCCACAGAATGCTTCTGTGTAGTTCTTAATTGAAGATATTCCTTTATCCACTATAGGCCCCTTAGAGCTCCGAGTGTCCGCTTGCAGTTTCTACAGAAAGAATATTTCAGACCTCCTCAATCAAAAGTAAGTTTAAACTCTGTTAGTTGAATGCACAGATCAGAAAGAAGTTTCACAGTATGCTTCTGTGTAGTTTTTATATGAAAATATTCCTTTTTCCACTATAGGTCCCTTAGCACTCCGAATGTCCGCTTGCAGTTTCTACAGAAACAGTGTTTCAGACCTGCTCAAGCAAAAGTATGTTTCAACTCTGTTAGTTAAATGCACAGATCAGAAACAAGTCTCACGGAATGCTTCCTTGTAGTTTTAATTTGAAGATATTCCTTTTTCCTCAATAGGCCCATTTGCGCTCCGAATATCCGCATTCTTTTTCTACAGAAAGAGTGTTTCAGAACTGCTCAATCAGAAGTTAGCTTCAACTCTGTTAGTTGAATACACAGATCAGAAAGAAGTTTTACAGAATGCTTCTGTGTAGTTTTTTTTTGAAGATATTCCTTTTTCCACTATAGGACACTTAGCGCTCCAAATGTCCGCTTGCAGTTTCTACAGAAATAGTATTTCAGAACTGCTCAATCAAATGTAAGGTTGAACTCTGTTAGTTGAATGCACAGATCAGAAAGAAGTTTCACAGAATGCTTCTGTGTAGTTTTTATTTGAAGGTATTCCTTTTTCCACTATAGGCCCCTTAGTGCTCCGAATGTACTCTTGCAGTTTCTACAGAAAGAGTGTGTCAGAACTCGTCAATCAAAAGTAAGGTTCAACTATGTTATTTGAATGCACAGATCAGAAAGTGGTTTCACAAAATTTTCTGTGAATTTTTTTTTGAATATATTCCTTTTTCTACTATATACTACTTAGCACTCCGAATGTCTGCTTGCAGTTTCTACAGAATGAGTGTTTCAACACTGCTCAATCAACGTAAGGTTCAACTCTGTTAGTTTAATGTACAGATCAGGAAGAAATTTCACAGAATTCTTCTGTGTAGTTTTTATATGAAGATATGCCTTTTACCACTATAGGCCCCTTAGCCCTCCGAATATTCACTTGCAGTTTCTACAGAAAAAGTGTTTCAGACCTGCTCAGTCAAAAGTAAGGTTCAACTCTGTTAGTTGAATGCACAGATCACAAAGAAGTTTCACCGAATGCTTCTGTGAAGTTTTTATTTGAAGATATTCCTTTTTCCACTATAGGCCCCTTAGCGCTCTGAATGTCCGATTTCAGTTTGTACAGAAAGAGTGTTTCAGAACTGCTCAATTAAAAGGAAGGTTCAACTCTGTTAGTTGAATGTACAGATAAGAAAGATGTTTCACAGAATGCTTCTGTGTAGTTTTAATTTGAAGATATTTCTTTTTCCACTGTAGGCAACTTAGTGCCCCGATTATCCGCTTGCAGTTTCAACAGAAAGAGTGTTTCAGAACTCCTCAATCAAAAGTAAGGTTCAACTCTGTTAGTTGAATGCACAGATCAGAAAGATGTTTCACAGAATGCTTCTGTGTAGTTTTTATATGAAGGTATTACTTTTTCTAGTATAGGCCCCTTAGTTCTCTGAATGTCTGCTTGCAGTTTCTAAAGAAAGAGTGTTCCAGACCTGCTCAATCAAAAGTAAGGTTCAACTCTGTTAGTTGAATGCACAGATCAGAAAGAAATCTCACCGAATCCTTCAGTGTAGTTTTTATTTGAAGATATCCCTTTTTCCACTATAGGCCCAATAGTGCTCCAAATATCCGCTTGCAGTTACTACAGAAAGAGTGTTTCAGAACTGCTCCATCAAAAGTAAGTTTCAACTCTGATAGTTAAAAGCACAGATCAGGTAGAAGTTTTACAGGTTGCTTCTGTGTAGTTTTTATTTGAAGATATTACTTTTTCCACTATAGGCCCCTTAAGGCTCCGAGTATCGGCTTGTAGTTTCTACAGAAAGAGTGTTTCAGAACTCCTCAATCAAAAGTGAGGTTCAACTCTGTTAGTTGAATGCACAGATCAGAAACAAGTTTCACAGAATGCTTCTGTGTAGTTTTTATATGAAGTTATTTCTTTTTCTAGTATAGGAACCTTAGTGCTCCGAATGTCTGCTTGTAGTTTCTACAGAAAGAGTGTTCCAGACCTGCTCAATCAAAAGTAAGGTTCAAGTATGTTAGTTTAATGCACAGATCAGAAAGAAGCTTTCCAGAATGCTTCTCTGTAGTTTTTATTTAAAGATATTCCTTTTTCCACTATAGGCCTCTTAGCGCTCAGAATGTCCGCTAGCAGTTTCTACAGAAAGAGTGTTTCAGAACTGCTCAATCAAAACTTAGTTGAACTCTGTTAGTTGAATGCACAGATCAGAAAGAAGTTTCACAGAGTTCTTCTGTGTAGTTTTTATTTGAAGATATACCTTTTTCCGCTATGGGCCCCTTAACTCTCCGAATGTCCTATTGCCGTTTCTACAGAAAGAGTGTTTCAGAACTCCTCAATCAAAAGTAGGTTCACCTCTGTTATTTGAATGCACAGATCACAAAGAAGTTTCACAGAATGCTTCGGTGTAGTTATAATTGGGAGATATTCCTTTTTCTTCTCTAGACCCCTTAGTGCTCCGAATGTCTTCTTGCAGTTTCTGCAGAAAGACTGTTTCAGAAGTGCTCAATCAAAAGTAAGGTTGAACTCTGTTAGTTTAATGCACAGATCAGGAATAAGTTTCACAGAATGCTTCTGTGTTGTTTTTATATGAAGATATTCCTTTTTCAACTATAGGCCATTTAGACCTCCGAATGTCTGCTTGCAGTTTCTACAAAATGAGTGTTTCAGACATGCTCAATCAAAAGTAAGGTTCAACTCTGTTAGTTGAAAGCACAGATCAGAAAGAAGTTTCACAGAATGCTTCTGTGTAGTTTTTAATTGAAGATATTCCTTTTTCCACTATAGGTCCCTTAGCACTCTGAATATTCGCTTGGAGATTCTAGAGAAAGAGTGTAACGGAACTGCTCAATCAAAAGTAATGTTCAACTCTGTTAGGTGAATGCACAGAACAGAAAAAACTTTCACAGAATTCTTCTGTGTAGTTTTTATTTGAAGATATTCCTTTTTCCACTATAGGCCACATAGCACTCCGAATATCCGCTTGCTGTTTCCACAGAAAGAGTGTTTCAGAACTGCTCAATCAAAAGTTAGGTTCAACTCTGTTAATAGAGTGCACAGATCAGAAAGATGTTTCACCGAATGCTTCTGTGTACTTTTTATATGAAGATATTCCTTTTTCCACTATAGGATCCATAGTGCTCTGAATGTCCGCTTGCAGTTTTTACAGAAAGAGTGTTTCAGAACTGCTCAAACAAAAGTGAGGTTCCACACTGTTAGTTGAATGCAAAGATCAGAAAGAAGTTTCACAGAATGCTTCTGTGTAGTTATTATTTGAAGATATTCCATTTTCCAATATAGGCCTCTTAGAGCTCCGAATGTCGGATTGCAGCTTCTACAGAAAGAGTGTTTCCAAACTGCTCAATCAAAAGTAAGTTTCAACTCTGTTAGTTGAATGCAAATATCAGAAAGAAGTTTCACAGAATGCTTCTGTGTAGTTTTTATTTAAAGTTATTCCTTTTTCCACTATAGGCCATATAGTGCTCCGAATGTCCACTTGCAGTTTCTACAGAAAGAGTGTTTCAGGACTCCTCAATAAAAAGTACGTTTGAAATGTGTTAGTTGAATGCACAGATTAGAAAGAAGTTTCACAGAATGCTTCAGTGTAGTTTTTATTTGAAGATATCCCTTTTTGCACTACAGGCCCCTTATTGCTCCGAATGTCCGCTTCCAGTTTCTACAGAAAGAGTGCTTCAGAACTCCTCAATCAAAAGAAGGATCAACTCTGTTAGTTGTATGCAGAGATGAGAAAGAAGTTTCACAGAATACTTCTGGGTAGTTTTTATTTGAAGATATTCCTTTTTGCACTATAGGCCCCTTGGCGTTCCGAATGTCCGCTTGCAGTTTCTCCAGAAAGAGTGATTCAGAAGTCCTCTACCAAACGTAGGGTTCAACTCTGTTAGTTGACTGCACAGATCAGAAAGAAGTTTCCCATAATGCTTCTGAGTAGTTTTTATTTCAAGGTATTCCTTTTTCCACTGTAGGCCCCTTAGCGCTCTGAGTGTCCGCTTGCAGTTTCTACACAAAGAGTGTTTCAGAATTCATCAATCAAACGGAATGTTGAACTCTTTTACTTGACTGCACAGATCAGAAAGAAGTTTCACAGAGTGCTTCCGTGTAGTTTTTATATGAAGATATTATTTTTTACACCATAGGCCACTGAGCTCTCCGAATGTCGGCTTGCAGTTTCTACATAAAGAGTGTTTCAGAACTACTCAATCAAAAGGAATGTTCAACTCCGTTAGTTGAATGCACTGATCAGAAAGAAGTTTCACAGAATGCTTCTGGTAGTTTTTATTTCAAGATATTCCTTATTGCACTATAGGCCCCTTAGCAATCCGAATGTCTGCTTGCAGATTCTACAGAAAGAGTGTTTCAGAACTCCTCAATCAAAAGTAAGGTTGAACTCTGTTCGTTGAATGCATAGATCAGAAAGAAGCTTCACTGAATGCTTCTTTGTAGTTTTTATTTGAAGATATTCCTTTTTCTAATGTAGGCCACTTAGTGCTCTGAATGTCCGCTGGCTGTGTCTACGGAAAGAGTTTTTCAGAACTCCTCCATCAAAAGTAAGATTCAACCATTTTAGTTGAATGCACAGATCAGAAAGAAGTTTCACAGAATGCTTCTGTGTAGTTGTTATTTGAAGATATTAATTTTTCCACTATAGGCCCCTTAGCGCTCCGAATGTCTGCTTGCAGTTTCTACACAAAGAGTGTTTCAGACCTGCTGAATCAAAATAAGGATCAACTCTGTTAGTTGAAAGCACAGATTAGAAAAAAGTTTCACAGAATGCTTCTGTGTAGTTTTTATTTGAAGATCTTCCTTTCTCCATTCTAGGCCCCTTAGCGCTCCGAATGTCCACTTTCAGTTTCTACAGAAAGAGTGTTTCAGAACTGCTGAATTAAAAGTAAAGTTCAACTCTGTTAGTTGAATGCCCAGATCAGAAAGAAGTTTCACAGAATGCTTCTGTGTAGTTTTTATTTGAAGATATTTCTTTTTCCACTATGGGCCCCTTAGCGCTCCGAATGTCCACTTGCAGTTTCTACAGAAGGAGCGTTTCAGAACTCCTCAATCAAAACTAAAGTTCAACTCTGTTGGTTGAATGCACAGATCAGTAAGAAGTTTCACAGAATGCTTCTGTGTAGTTTTTATTTGAAGATATGCTTTTTTCCGCTATAGGCCCCTAAGCGCTCTGATTATCCGCTTCCATTTTCTACAGGAATAGTGTTTCAGAACTCCTCAATCAAAGGTAAGGTTCAACTCTGTTAGTTGAATGCACAGATCAGAAGGAAGTTTCACAGAATTCGTCTGTGTACTTTTTAGTTGAAGATATTCCCTTTTCCACTATATGCCCCTTAGCGCTCCGAATGTCCGCTTGCAGTTTCCACAGAAAGAGTGTTACAGAAGTCCTCAATCCAACGTAAGCTTCAACTCTGTTAGTTGAATGCACAGATCAGAAAGAAGTTTCACAGAATGCTTCTGTGAAATTTTTATTTGAAGATATTCCTTTTTCCACTATAGGCCTCTTAGCGCTCAGAATGTCTGCGTGCAGTTTCTACAGAAAGAGTGTTTCAGAACTGCTCAATCAAAAGTAAGCTTCAACTCTGTTAGTTGAATGCACAGATCACTAAGAAGTTTCACAGAATGCTACTGTGTGGTTTTATTTGAAGACATTCCTTTTTCCACTATAGGCTGCTTAGTGCTAAGAATGTCTGCTTGCAGTTTCTACAGAAAGAGTGTATCAGAATTGCACCATCAAAAGTAATGTTGAAATCTGTTAGTTGAATGCAAAGATCAGAAAGAAGTTTCACAAAATGCTTCTGTGTAGTTTTTATTTGAAGATATTACTTTTTCCACTATAGGCTCCTTAGTGCTCCGAATGTCCACCTGCAGTTTCTACAGAAAGATTGTTTCAGAACTGCTCTATCAAAAGTTAGGTTCAACTCTGTTAGTTGAATGCAAAGATCGGAAAGAAGTTTCACAGAATGCTTCTGTGTAGTTTTTATTTGATGATATTCCTTTTTCCACTATGGGCCACATAGCGCTCCGAATGTTCGCTTGCAGTTACTACAGAAAGAGTGTTTAAGAGCTCATACATCAAAAGTCAGGTTCAATTCTGTTAGTTGAATGCAGAGAACAGAAAGAAGTTTCACAGAATTCTTCTGTGTAGTTTTTATTTGAAGATATTCCTTTTTCCACTACAGGTGCCTTAGCGCACCAAGTTTTCGCCTGCAGTTTCTACAGAAAGATTGTTTCAGAACTGCTCAGTCAAAAGTTAGGTTCAACTCTGTTAGTTGAGTGCACAGATCTAAGAGAAGTTTCACAGAATGCCTCTGTGTAGTTTTTATTTGAAGATATTTCTTTTTCCACAATAGGCTCCTTAGCACTCCGAATGTCTGCTTGCACTTTCTACAGAAAGAGTGTTTCACAACTGCTCAATCAAAAGTAAGGTTCGACTCTGTTAGTAGAATGCACAGATCAGAAAGAAGTTTCACAGAATGCTTCTGTGTAATTTTTATTTGAAGATATTCCTTTTTCCTCTATAGGCCTCTTAGCGCTCAGAATGTCTGCATGCAGTTTCTACAGAAAGAGTGTTTCAGAACTGGTCAATCAAAAGTGACGTTCAATTGTGTTAGTTGAATGCACAGATTTGAAAGAAGTTTCACAGAATGCCTCCGTGTAGTTTTTATTTGAGGATATTCTTTTTTCCACTATAGGCCCCTAAGCGTTCTGAATGTCCTCTTGCAATTTCTACCAAACGAGTTTTTCAGAACTCCTCAATCAAAAGTAAGGTTCAACTCTGTTAGCTGAATGCACAGATCCAAAAGAAGTTTCACAGAATGCTTCTGTGTAGTTTTTATTTGAAGTTATTCCTTTTTCCTCCACAGGCCCCTTAGCAATCTGAATGTCCGCTTGCAGTTTCTACAGAAAGAGTGTTTCAGAACTGCTCAATCAAAAGTTAGGTTCAAGTCTGTTAGTTGAATGCACAGATCAGAAAGAAGTTTCACAAATGATTCTGTGTAGTTTTTATTTGAAGATAATCCTTTTTCCCCAATAGGCTCCTTAGCGCTCCGAACGTCCGCTTGTAGTTTCAACAGAAAGATTGTTTCAGAACTGCTCAATCAAAAGTAAGGTTCAACTCTGTTAGTTGAATCCACAGATCAGAAAGAAGTTTCACAGAATGCTTCTGTGTAATTTTTATTTGAAGATATTCGTTTTTCCTCTATAGGCTTCGTAGCGCTCAGAGTGTCTGCATGCTGTTTCTACAGAAAGAGTGTTTAAGAACTGCTCAACCCAAAGTAAGTTTCAACTCTGTTAGTTGAATGCACAGATCAGAAAGAAGTTTCACAGAATAATTCTCTGTAGTTTTTATTTGAAGGTATTCCTTTTTCCACTGTTGTCCCCTTAGCGCTCCGAATGTACCCTTGCAGTTCCTACAGAAAGAGTGTTCCAGAAGTCCTCAATCAAAAGTAAGGTTCAACTCTGTTAGCTGAATGCACAGATCTGAAAGAATTTTCACAGAATGCTTCTGTGTGGTTTTTATTTGAACATATTCCTTTTTCCACCATAGGCCTCTTAGCGATCTGAATGTCCGCTTGCAGTTCCTACAGAAAGAGTGTTTCACAACTCCTCAATCAAAAGTAAAGTTCAACTCTGTTAGTTGAATGCAGAGATCAGAAAGAAGTTTCACAGAATGCTTCTGTGTAGTTTTTATTTGAAGATATTCCTTTTTCCACTATATGCCCCTTAGCGATCCGAATGTCCGCTTGCAGTTTCTGCAGAAAGAGTGTTTCAGAACTGCTCAATCAAAAGTTACGTTCAACTCTTTTAGTTGAATGCACAGATAAGAAAGAAGTTTCACAGAATGCTTCTGTGTAGTTTTTATATGAAGGTATTCCTTTTTCCACAATACACCCCTTAGCGCTCCGAATGTCCACTTGCAGTTGATACAGTAAGATTGTGTCAGAACTGCTCAATCAAATGTAAGGTTCAACTCTGTTAGTTGAATGCACAGATCAGAAAGAAGTTTCAGAAAAGGCTTCTGTGTAGTTTTTATTTAAAGGTATTACTTTTTTCACTATAGGCCCATTAACGCTCCGAGTGTCCGCCTGCCATTTCTACAGAAAGAGTGTTTCAGAACTCCTCAATCAAAAGTATGTTTCGAGGGTGGAGCCAAGATGGCCGAATAGGAACAGCTCCCATCTCCATCTCCCAGCCCCAACGACACAGAAGACAGATGATTTCTGCATTTCTGCTTGAGGTACCTGTTTCATCTCACTAGGGAGTGCCTAAGAGTAGGTACAGGACAGTCGGTGAAGCGCGCTGTGCATGAGCTGAAGCATGGCGCGGCCTTGCCTCAGTCGGGAAGCACAAGGGGTCAGGGAGTTCCCTTTCCTAGTCAAAGAAATGGGAAACAGAGGGCACCTGGAATATCGGGTCAGTCTCATCCTAATACTGCGCTTTTCCAAAGGGCCTGGAAAATGGCACACTAGGAGATTGTGTCCTGCACCTGGCTCGGAGGGTCCCAAGCTGAGTCTTGCTGATTGCTAGCAGAGCAGTCTGAGATGAAGCTGCAAGGCAGCAGCAAGGCTGGGGGAGGGGCGCCCACATATCCCCAGGCTTGCATAGGTAAACAAAGCAGCCAGGAAGCTCGAACTGGGTGGAGCCCACCACATCTCAAAGAGGCCTGCCTGCCTCTGTAGGCTCCACTTCTGGGGGCAGGGCACAGACAAACAAAAACTCAGCAAGAACCTCCAGAGTCTTAAGTGTCCCTGTCTGACGGACAGCGTTGAAGAGAGTAGCCCTGCACGCAGCTGGAGATCTGAGAACGGACAGGCTGCCTCCCAAATTGGGTCCCTCACCCCTGAGCAGCCTAACTGGGAGGCCCCTCCCACTAGGGACAGACTGACACATCACTCAGCCATGTAATCCTCTGAGACAAAACTTTCAGAGGAACTATCATACAGCTGAATTTGTGGTCTCACAAAAATCCGCTGTTCTGCAGCCACCGCTGCTGACACCCGGCCAAACAGGATCTGGAGTGGACCTCTAGTAAACTCCAACAGACCTGCAGCTGAGGGTCCTGTCTGGTAGAAGGAAAACTAACAAACAGAAAGGACATCCACACCAAAAACTCATTTGTACATCACCCTCATCAAAGACAAAAAGTAGATAAAACCACAAAGATGGGGAAAAAACAGAGCAAAAAAACTGGAAACTCTAAAAAACAGAACACCGCTCCTCCTCCAAGAAATGCAGTTCCTCACCAGCAACGGAACAAAGCTGGATGGAGGATGACTTCAACGAGTTGAGAGAAGAAGGCTTCAGACGATCAAACTATTCTGAGCTACAGGAGGAAATTCAAAACAATAGCAAAGAAGTTAAAAACTTTGAAAAAAAATTAGAAGAATGGATAACTAGACTAATCAATGGAGAGAAGGGTTTAAAGGAGCTGATGGAGCTGAAAGCCAAGTTTCGAGAACTACACGAAGATTGCAGAAGCCTCAGTAGCAGATGCGATCAACTGGAAGAAAGGGTATCAGTGATGGAAGATGAAATGAATGAAATGAAAAAGAAAGGAAGTTTAGAGAAAAAAGAATAAAAAGAAATGAACAAAGCCTCCAAGAAATTTGGAACTATGTAAAAGACCAAACCTACGTCTGATTGGTGTACCTGAAAATGATGGGGAGAATGGAACCAAGTTGGAAAACACTCTGCAAGATATTATCCAGGAGAACTTCCCCAATCTAGCAAAGCAGGCCAGCATTCAGGTTCAGGAAATACAGAGAACGCCACAAAGATACACCTCGAGAAGGGCAACTCCAAGACACATAATTGTCAGATTCACCAAAGTTGAAATGAAGGAAAAAATCTTAAGGGCAGCCAGAGAGAAAGATCGGGTTACCCACAAAGGGAAGCCCATCAGACTAACAGCTGATCTCTCAGCAGAAACCCTACAAGCCAGAAGAGAGTGGGGGCCGATATTCAACATTCTTAAAGAAAAGAATTTTCAACCCAGAATTTCCTATCCCACCAAACTGAGCTTCATAAGTAAAGGAGAAATAAAATACTTTACAGACAAGCAAACGCTGAGTGATTTTGTCACCACCAGGCCTGCCCTAAAAGAGCTGCTAAAGGAAGCACTAAACATGGAAAGGAAAAACCAGTACCAGCCACTGCAAAAACACGCCAAATTGTAAAGACCATCGAGGCTAGGAAGAAACTATAGCAACTAACGAGCAAAATAACCAACTAACATCAAAATGACATGACCAGATTCACACATAACAATATTAACGTTTAATGTAAATGGGCTAAATGCTCCAATCAAAAGACACAGACTGGCAAATTGGATAAGGAGTCAGGACCCATCAGTGTGCTGTATTCAGGAAACCCATCTCACGTGCAGAGACACACATAGACTCAAAATAAAGGGATGGAGGAAGATCTATCAAGCAACTGGAAAACAAAAAAAGGCAGGGGTTGCAATCCTAGTCTCTCATAAAATAGACTTTAAACCAACAAAGATCAAAAGAGACAAAGAAGGCCATTACATAATGGTAAAGGGATCAATTCAACAAGAAGAGCTAACTATCCTAAATATATATGCACCCAACACAGGAGCACCCAGATTCATAAAGCAAGTCCTCAGTGACCTACAAAGGGACTTAAACTCCCACACAATAATAATGGGAGATTTTAACACCCCACTGTCAACATTAGACAGATCCACAAGACAGAAAGTTAACAAGGATATCCAGGAATTGAACTCAGCTCTACATAAAGTGGACCTAATAGACATCTACAGAACTCTCCACCCCAAGTCAACGGAATATACATTTTTTTCAGCACCATACCACACCTATTCCAAAATTGACCACATAGTTGGAAGTAAAGCTCTCCTCAGCAATTGTAAAAGAACAGAAATTATAACAAACTGTCTCTCAGACCACAGTGCAATCAAACTAGAACTCAGGATTAAGAAACTCACTCAAAACCGCTCTACTACATGGAAACTGAACAACCTGCTCCTGAATGACTCTTGGGTACATAATGAAATGAAGGCAGAAATAAAGATGTTCTTTGAAACCTACAAGAACAAAGACACAACATACCAGAATTTCTGGGACACGTCCAAAGCAGTGTGTAGAGGGAAATTTATAGCACTAAATGTCCACAAGAGAAAGCAGGAAAGATCCAAAATTGACACCCTAATATCACAATTAAAAGAACTAGAAAAGCAAGAGCAAACACATTCAAAAGCTAGAAGAAGGCTAGAAATAACTAAAATCAGAGTAGAACTGAAGGAAATAGAGACACAAAAAACCCTTCAAAAAATTAATGAATCCAGGAGCTGGTTTTTTGAAAGATCAACAAAATTGATGGACTGCTAGCAAGACTAATAAAGAAGAAAAGAGAGAAGAATCAAATAGATGCAATAAAAAACGAAAAAGGGGATATCACCACCGATCCCACAGAAATACAATCTACCATCAGAGAATACTACAAACACCTCTATACAAATAAACTAGAAAGTCTAGAAGAAATGGATAAATTCCTCAACAAATACACCCTCCCAAGACTAAACCAGGAAGAATTGGAATCTCTGAATAGACCAATAACAGGTTCTGAAATTGTGGCAACAATCAATAGCTTACCAACCAAAAAGAGTCCAGGACCTGATGGATTCACAGCTGAATTCTACCAGAGGTACAAGGAGGAACTGGTACCATTCCTTCTGAAACTATTCCAATTGATATAAAAAGAGGGAATCCTCCCTAACACATTTTACGAAGCCAGCATCATCCTGATAGCAAAGCCTGGCAGAGACATAACCAAAAAGGAGAATTTCAGACCAATATACTTGATGAACATTGATGCCAATATCCTCAATAAAATACTGGCAAACTGAATCCAGCAGCACATCAAAAAGCTTATCCACCATAATCAAGTGGTCTTCATCCCTGGGATGCAAGGCTGGTTCAACATACGCAAATCAATAAATGTAATCCAGCATATAAACAGAACCAAAGACAAAAACCACATGATTATCTCAATAGATGCAGAAAAGGCATTTGAAAAAATTCAACAACCCTTCATGGTAAAAACTCTCAATAAATTAGGTATTGATGGGACGTATCTCAAAATAATAAGAGCTATCTATGACAAACCCACAGCCAATATCATAGTGAATGGGCAAAAACTGGAAGCATTCCCTCTGAAAACTGGCGCAAGACAGGGATGCCCTCTCTCACCGCTCCTATTCAACATAGTGCTGGAAGTTCTGGCCAGAGCAATCAGGCAGGAGAAGGAAATAAAGAGTATTCAATTAGGAAAAGAGGAAGTCAAATTGTCCCTGTTTGCAGATGACATGATTGTATATCTAGAAAACCCCATTGTCTCAGCCCAAAACCTCCTTAAGCTGATTAGCAACTTCAGCACAGTCTCAGGATACAAAATTAATGTACAAAAATCACAAGCATTCTTGTACATCAATCACAGACAAACAGAGAGCCAAATCATGAGTGAACTCCCATTCACAATTGCTTCAAAGAGAATAAAATACCTAGGAATCCAACTTACAAGGGATGTGAAGGACCTCTTCAAGGAGAACTACAAACCACTGCTCAATGAAATAAAAGAGGATACAAACAAATGGAAGAACATTCCATGCTCATGGGTTGGAAGAATCAATATCGTGAAAATGGCCATACTGCCCAAGGTAATTTACAGATTCAATGCCATCCCCATCAAGCTACCAATGACTTTCTTCACAGAATTGGAAAAAACTACTTTAAAGTTCATATGGAACCAAAAAAGAGCCCGCATCGCCAAGTCAATCCTAAGTCAAAAGAACAAACCTGGTGGCATCACGCTACCTGACTTTAAACTATACTACAAGGCTACAGTAACCAAAACAGCATGGTACTGGAGCCACAACAGAGACATAGATCAATGGAACAGAACAGAACCCTCAGAAATGATGCCACATATCTACAACTATCTGATCTTTGACAAACCTGACAAAAACAAGAAATGGGGAAAGGATTCCCTATTTAATAAATGGTGCTGGGAAAACTGGCTAGCCATATGTAGAAAGCTGAAACTGGATCCCTTCCTTACACCTTATACAAAAATTAATTCAAGATGGATTAAAGACTTAAATGTTAGATGTAAAACCATTAAAATTCTACAAGAAAACCTAGGCAATACCATTCAGGACACAGGCGTGGGCAAGGACTTCATGTTTAAAACACCAAAAGCAATGGCAACAAAAGCCAAAATTGACAAATGGGATCTCATTAAACTAAAGAGCTTCTGCACAGCAAAAGAAACTGCCATCAGAGTGAACAGACAACCTACAGAATGGGAGAAAATTTTTGCAACCTACTCATCTGACAAAGGGCTAATATCCAGAATCTACAATGAACTCAAACAAATTTACAAGAAAAAAACAAACAACCCCATCAAAAAGTGGGCAGAGGACATGAACAGACACTTCTCAAAAGAAGACATTTATGCAGCCAAACAAAACATGAAGAAATGCTCATCATCACTGGCCATCAGAGAAATGCCAATCAAAACCACAGTGAGATACTATCTCACACCACTTAGAATGGCCATCATTAAAAAATCAGGAAACAACAGGTGCAGGAGAGGATGTAGAGAAATAGGAACACTTTTACACTGTTAGTGGGACTGTAAACTAATTCAACCATTGTGGAACCTTACTTTTGATTGAGGATTTATGAAACACTCTTTCTGTAGAAACTGCAAATGGACACTCGGAGCGCTAAGGGGCCTATACTGGAAAAAGGAATATCATCAAATAAATAGTACACAGAAGCATTCTGCGAAACTTCTTTCTGATAGGTGCATTCAACTAACAGAGTCCAACCTTACTTTTGATTGAGGATTTCTGAAAAATTCTTTCTGTAGAAACTGCAAGTGGACATTCGCAGCGCTAAGGGGCCTATGGTGGAAAAAGGAGTATCTTCAAAAAAAAATACACAGAAGCATTCTGCGAAACTTCTTTCTGATCTCTGCATTCAGCTAGCAGAGTTGAACCTTACTTTTGATTGAGGATTTCTGAAACTCTCTTTCTGTAGAAACTGCAAGTGGACATTCTGAGCGCTAACAGGAATATAGTGGAAAAACGAATAACTTCTAATAAAAACTACACAGAAGCATTCTGTGAAACCACTTTCTGATCGGTGCATTCAACCACCAGAGTAGAACCTTACTTTTGATTGAGAACCTCTGAAACTCTCTTTCTGTAGAAACATTCAGATCGCTAAGAAGCCTACAGTGGAAAAAAGAATATCTTCAAATAAAAACTACACAGAAGCCTTCTGCGAAACTTCTTTCTGATCTGTGCATTCAACTAGCAGAGTTGAACCTTACTTTTGTTTGAGAAGTTTTGAAACACTCTTTCTGTGGAAACAGCAAATGGACATTCGGAGCGCCAAGGGGCCTATAGTGGAAAAAGGAATATCTTCAAATAAAAACTACACAGAAGCATGACGTGAAAATACTTTCTGATTTGTGCATTCAACTAGCAGAGTTGAACCTTACTTTTGATTGAGCTGTTCTGAGACACTCTTTCTGTAGAAACTGTAAGTAGACATTTGGAGCGCTAAGTGGTCTATAGTGGAAAAAGGAATATCTTCAAATGAAAACTACACAGAAGCATTCTGCGAAACTTCTTTCTGATCTGTGCATTCAACTAGCAGAGTTGAACCTTACTTTTGATTGAGCAGTTCTGAAACACTCTTTCTGTAGAACCTGCAAGTGGACATTCGGAGCACTACGGGGCCTATAGTGGAAAAAGGATTATCTTCACATAAATCTACACAGAAGCATTCTGCAAAACTTCTTTCTGATCTGTACATTCAACCAACAGAGTTGAACCTTACTTTTGATTGAGAAGTTCTGAAACTCTCTTTCTGGAGAAACTGCAATCGGACACCCGGAACGCTAAGGGGCCTATAGTGGAATAAGGAATAACTTCAAATAAAATGTACACAGAAGCATTCTGCGAAACCGCTTTCTGATCAGTGCATTCAACCACCAGAGTTGAACCTTACTTTTGATTGAGAAGATCTGAAACTCTCTTTCTGTAGAAACTGCAAGTGGACATTCGGAGCGCTAAGGGGCCTATAGTGGAAAATGGAATATCTTCCAATAAAAACTACACAGAAGCATTATGAGAAACTGCTTTCTTATCTGTGTATTCAATTAGCAGAGTTGAACCTTACTTTTGATTGAGGAGTTCTGAAACACTCTTTCTGTAGATACTGCAAGTGGACATTCGGAGCGCTAAGGGGCCTGCAGTGGAAAAAGGAATATGTTCAAATAAAAACTACACAGAAGCATTCTGCGAAACTTCTTTCTGATCTGTGCATTCAACTAGCAGATGTGAACCTTACTTTTTATTGAGGAGATTTGAAACACTATTTGTGTAGAAACCTCAAGCGGACATTGAGAGCGCTAAGGGGCCTACAGCAGAAAAAGCAATATCTTCAAATAAAAACTACACAGAAGCATTCCACAAAACTTCTTTCTCATCTGTGCATTCAACTAACAGACTTGAACCTTAATTTTGATTGAGAAGTTCTGAAACTCTCTTTCTGTAGTAACTCCAAGCGCGCATAAGGAGCGCTAAGAAGCCTACAGTGGAAAAAGGAATATCTTCAAATAAAAACTACACAGAAGCATTCTGCGAAACTTCTTTCTGATCTGCCAATTCAACAAGCAAAGTTGAACCTTACTTTTGATTGAGGAGTTTCGAAACAATCTTTCTGTGGAAACTGCAAGTGGACATTCGGAGCTCTAAGGGGCGTATAGTGGAAAAAGGAATATCCTCAAATAAAAACTACACAGAAGCATTCTGCGAGACTTCTTTAGGATCTGTGCATTCAACTACCATAGTTGAACATTACTTTTGATTGAGGAGTTTTGAAACACTCTTTCTGAGGTAACTGCAAGCGGAAATTCGGAGCGATAATGGGCCTATAGTGGAAAAAGGAATATCTTCAAATAAAAACTACACAGAAGCATTCTGTGAAACTACTTTCTGATAGGTACATACAACTACCACAGTTGAACATTACTTTTGATTGAGAAGTTCTGAAACTCTCTTTCTGTGGAAACTGCAAGCACACATTCAGATCGCTAAGAAGCCTACAGTGGAAAAAGGAATATCTTCAAAAAAAAACTACACAGAAGCCTTCTGCGAAACTTCTTTCTGATCTGTGCATTCAACTAGCAGAGTTGAAACTTACTTTTGTTAGAGGAGTTTGAAACACTCTTTCTGTGGAAACTGCAAATGGACATTCAAAGCGCCAAGGGGCCTACAGTAGAAAAAGAAATATCTGCAAATAAAAACTACACAGAAGCATTCTGCGAAACTACTTTCCGATCTGTGCATTCAACTAGCAGAGTTGAACCTTACTTTTGATTGAGCAGTTCTGAGACACTCTTTCTGTAGAAACTGCAAGTGGACATTCGGAGCGCTAAGCGGCCTATAGTGGAAAAAGGAATATCTTCAAATAAAAACTACACGGAAGCATTCTGTGAAAGTTCTTTCTCATCTGTGCATTCAACTAACAGAGTTAAACCTTCCTTTTGATTGAGAATTTCTGAAACTCTCTTTCTGTGGAAACTGTAAGCGGACATTCAGAGCGCCAATGGGCCTAGAGTGGAAAAAGGAATATCTTCAAATAAAAACTACACAGAAGCATTCTGCGAGACTTCTTTCTGATCTGTGCATTCAATTAGCAGAATTGAACCTTACTTTTGAATGAGGAGTTCTGAAACAGTCTTTCGGTAGAAACTGCTAGCAGACATTCAGAGCGCTAAGGCACCTATAGTGAAAAAAGGAATAACTTGAAATAAAAACTACACAGAAGCATTCTGTGAAACTTCTTTCTGATCTGCGCATTCAACTAGCAGAGTTTAATCTTACTTCTGATTGAGCAGTTCTGAAACACTCTTTCTGTAGAGACTGCAAGGAGATATTCGGAGCGCTATGGGGCCTATAGTGGAAAAAGGAATAGCTTCAAATAAAAACTACACAGAAGCATTCTGCAAAACTTCTTTCTGATCTGTGCATTCTACTAGCAGAGTTGAAGCGTACTTTTTATTGAGCAGTTCTGAAACACTCTTTCTGTAGAAACTGCAAGTGGACATTCAGAGCGCTAAAGGGCCTATAGTGGAAAAAGTAATATCTTCACATAAATCTACATAGAAGCATTCTGCGAAACTTCTTTCTGATCTGTACATTCAACCAACAGAGTTGAACCTTACTTTTGATTGAGAAGTTCTGAAACTCTCTTTCTGTAGAAACTGCAAGCGGACACCTGGAGCACTAAGGGGCCTATAGTGGAAAAAGGAATAACTTCAAACAAAATGTACACAGAAGCATTCTGCAAAACTTCTTTCTGTTCAGTGCGTTCAACCACCAGAGTTGAACCTTACTTTTGATTGAGAAGTTCTGAAACTCTCTTTCTGTAGAAACTGCAAGCGGACATTCGGAGCACCAATGGGTCTACAGTGGAAAAAGCAATATCTTCAAATAAAAACTACACAGAAGCATTCTGCGAGACTTCTTTCTGATCTGTGCATTCAACTAGCAGTGTTGAACCTTACTTTTGATTGAGGAGTTTTCAAACACTCTCACTGTTGAAACTGCAAGTGGACAGTCAGAGCGCTAAGGGGCGTAAAGTGGAAAAAGGAATATCTTCATACAAAAAAACACAGATGCATTCTGCGAAACTTCTTTCTGATCTGTGCATTCAACTAGCATATTTGAAAATTACTTTTGATTGAGGAGTTCTGAAACACTCATTCTGTAGAAACTGCAAGTGGACATTCACAGTGCTAAGGGGCCTACAGTGGAAAATGGAATATCTTCAAATAAAAACTACACAGAAGCATTCTGCAAAACTGCTTTATTATCTGTGTATTCAACTAGAAGAGTTGAACATTTCTTTTGCTCTAGGAGTTCTGAAACGCTCTTTCTGTAGAAAATGCAAGTGGACATTCGGAGCGCTAAGGGGCCTGCAGTGGAAAAAGGAATATGTTAAAATAAAAAATATGCAGAAGCATTCTGTGAAACTTCTTTCTGATCTGTGAATTCAACTGGAAGAGTTGAAACTTACTTTAGATTGATAAGTTCTGAAACACTCTTTCTGTAGAAACTGAAAGCGGACATTCGGAGCGCTAAGCGGCCTATAGTGGAAAAAGGAATATCTTCTAATAAAAACTACACAGAAGCATTCTGCGCAACTACTTTCTGATCTGTGCATTCTGCTATTACAGTTGAACCTTACTTTTGATTGAGCAGTTCTGAAACACTCTTTTGTAGAAACTGCAAGTGGACATTCAGAGTGCTAAGGGGCCTATAGTGGAAAAAGGAATATCTTCACATCAATTTACACAGAAGCATTCTGCGAAACTTCTCTCTGATCTGTACATTCAACCAACAGAGTTGAACATTACTTTTGATTGAGGAGTTCTGAAACACTCTTTCTGTAGAAACTGCAAGTGGACATTCACAGTGCTAAGGGGCCTATAGTGGAAAATGGAATATCTTCCAATAAAAACTACACAGAAGCATTCTGCGAAACTGCTTTCTTATATGTGTACACAACTAGCAGAGTTGAACCTTACTTTTGAATGAGGAGTTCTGAAACACTCTTTCTGTAGAAACTGGAAGTGGACATTCAGAGCGCTAAGGGGCCTGCAGTGGAAAAAGGAATATGTTCAAATAAAAACTACACAGAAGTATTCTGTGAAACTTCTTTCTAATCTGTGCATTCAACTAACAGAGTTGAACCTTACTTTAATTGAGAAGTTCAGAAACTATCTTTCTGTAGAAACTGCAAGCGGACTTTCAGAGTGATAAGAGGCGTACAGTGGAAAAAGGAATATCTTCAAATAAAAAGTACACAGAAGCATTCTGCGAAACTTCTTTCTGATTGGTGCATTCAAAAACCAGAATTGAACCTTACTTTTGCTTGAGAAGTTCTGAAACTCTCTTTCTGTAGTAACTGCAAGCGCACATATGGAGCGCTAAGAAGCCTACAGTGGAAAAAGGAATATCTTCCAATAAAAACTACACAGAAGCCTTCTGCAAAACTTCTTTCTGATCTGTCCATTCAACTAGCACAGTTGAATCTTACTTTTGATTGAGGAGTTTTGAAACACTCTTTCCGTGGAAACTGCAAGTGGACATTCAGAGCACTAAGTGGCGTATAGGGGAAAAAGGGGTATCTTCAAACAAAAACTACACAGAAGCCTTCTGTGAAACTCCTTTCTGATCTGTGCATTCAACTAGAAGTGTTGAACCTTACTTTTGATTGATAAGTTCTGAAACACTCTTTCTGTAGAAACTGCAAGCCAACATACAGAGCCCTAAGGGGCCTATAGTGGAAAAAGGAATATCTTCAAATAAAAACTACACAGAAGCATTCTGTGAAACTTCTTTCTAATCTGTGCATTCACCTAACAGACGTGAACCTTACTTTTGATTTAGAATTTCTAAAACCCTCTTTCTGTAGAAACTGAAAGCGGACATTGGGAGCCCTAAGAGACATATAGTGGAAAAAAGTATATCTTCAAATAAAAGCTACACAGAAGCATTCTGCGAGACTTCTTTCTGATCTGTGCATTCAACTAACAGAGTTGAATTTTACTTTTGATTGAGCAGTTCTGAAACACTCTTTCTGTAGAAACTGCAAGTGGACATTCAGAGTGCTAAGCGGCCTATAGTGGATAAAGGAATATCTTCAAATAAAAACTACACAGAAGCATTTTGTGAAACTAATTTCTAATCTGTGCATTCAACTAACAGAGTTGAACCTTACCTTTGATTGAGAAGTTCTGAAACTCTCATTCTGTAGAATCTGAAAGGCGACATTCGGAGCGCTAAGGGGCCTATATTGGAAAAAGGAATATCTTCAAATAAAAACTACACAGAAGCATTCTGCGAAATTTCTTTCTGATCTTTGCATTCAACTAACAGAGTTGAATCTTACTTTTGATTGAGCAGTTCTGAAACAATTTTTCTGTAGAAACTGCTAGTGGACATTCGGAGTGCTAAGGGGCCTATAGTGGAAAAAGGAATATCTTCAAATAAAAACTACACAGAAGCATTCTGCGAAAGTTCTTTCTGTTCTGTGTGTTCAAGTAACAGAGTTGAACCCTACTTTTGATTGAGGAGTTTTGAAGCACTCTTTCTGTAGAAACTGCAAGTGGACATTTGGAGCGCTAAGAGGCCTAGAGTGTAAAAAGGATTATCATCAAATAAAAACTACACAGAAGCATTATGTGAAACTTCTTTCTGATTTGTGCCTTCAAATAGCAGAGTTGAACCTTACCTTTGATTGAGGAGTTTTGAAGCACTCTTTCTGTAGAAACTACCAGCGGATATTCAGAGCGCTAAGGGGCCTATAGTGGAAAAAGGGATATCTTCAAATAAAAACTACAGAGAAACATTCTGTGAACTATTTCTGATCTTTTCATTCAACTAACGGAGTAGAACCTTACTTTTGATTGAGAAGTTCTGAAACTCTCTTTCAGTAGAAACCGTAAGCGGACATTCGGAGCGCTAAGAGGCCTAGAATGTAAAAAGGAATGTCATCAAATAAAAACTACACAGAAGCATTATGCGAAACTTCTTTCTGATTTGTGCATTCAAATAGCAGAGTTGAACCTTAATTTTGATTGAGGAGTTTTGAAACACTCTTTCTGTACAAACTGCAAGTGGATATTTAGAGTGCTCATGGGTATATAGTGGAAAAAGGAATATCTTCAAATAAAAACTACACAGAAGCATTCTGCGAGACTTATTTCTGATATGTGCATTCAACTAACAGAGTTGAACCTTTCTTTTGATTGAGCAGTTCTGAAACTCTCTGTCTGTAGAAACTGCAAGTGGACATTCGGAGCACTCAGGGGCCTATAGTGTAAAAAGGAATATCTTCAAATAAAAACTAAACAGAATCATTCTGTGGAACTCCTTTCTGATCTGTGCATTCAACTAGCAGAGTTGAAATTTACTTTTGATAGAGCAGTTCAGAAACTCTCTTTCTGTATAAACTGCAACTGGATATTCGTAGCGCTAAGGGGAATATAGTTGAAAAAAAAAGTCTTCAAATAAAAACTACACAGAAGCATTCGGTGAAACATTTTTCTGATCTCATTCAACTAACAGAGTAGAAACTTACTTTTGATTGAGCAGTTCTGAAACACTCTTTCTGTAGAAACTGCAAGCGGACATTCGGAGCGCAAAGGGGCCAATAGTGGAAAAAGGATTGTCTTCAAATAGAAATTAAACAGAAGCATTCTGCGAAAATTCTTTATGAGCTGTGCATTCAACTAGCAGAGTTGATCCTTACTTTTGATTGAGCAGCTCTGAAACATTCTTTCTGTAGAAACCGCAATCAGACATTTGGAGTGCTAGGGGGACTAAAGTGGAAAAAGTAATATCTTCAAATAAAAACTACACAGAAGAATTCTGCGAAACTTCTTTCTGATCTGTGCATTCAACTAGCAGAGTTTAACCTTACTTTTGATTGAGAACTTCTGAAACTCTCTTTCTGTAGAAACCGCAAGCGGACATTCGTTGCGCTAAATGTCCTATAATGGAAAAAGGAATATCTTCAAATAAAAACTGCACAGAAGCATTCTGCGAAACCTCCTTCTGATCTGTGCATTCAACTAGCAGAGTTGAACCTTACTTTTCATTGAGCAGTTCTGAAACACTCTTTCTGTAGAAACTGCAAGTGGACATTCGGAGCGGTAAGGGGCCTATAGTAGAAAAAGGAATATCTTCAAATAAAAACTACACAGAAGCATTCTGTGAAACTTCTTTCTGATCTGTGGATTCAACTAAAAGAGATGAACTTTACATTTGATTGAGAAGTTCTGAAACTTTCTTTCTGTTGAAACTGCAAGCGGACATTTGGAGTCCTAAGAGGCCTATCGTGGAAAAAGGAATATCTTCAAATAAAGACTACAAAGAAGCATTCTGCGAGACTACTTTCTGATCAGTGCATTCAACAAACAGAGTTGAACCTTACTTTTGATTGAGCAGTTCTAAAACTCTCTTCTGTAGAAACTGCAAGCGGACCTTCAGAGCGCTAAGGGGCCTATAGTGGAAAAAGGAATATCTTCAAATAAAAACTACACAGAAGGATTCTGCGAAACTTTTTTCCAATCTGTGCATTCAACTAACAGAGTTGAAGCTTACTTTTGATTGAGGAGTTCTGAAACGCTTTTTCTGTAGAAACTGCAAGTGGACATACCAAGCGCTAAGGGGCCTATAGTGGAAAAAGGAATATTATCAAATAAAAATGACACAGAATCATTCTGTGAAACTTCCTTCTGATCTATGCATTCAATTAAGAGTGTGGAACCCTACTTTTGATTGAGGAGTTCTGAAACACTCTTTCTGTAGAAACTGTAAGTAGACATTCGGAGCGCTAAGCGGCCTATAGTGGAAAAACGAATATCTTCAAATAAAAAGTACACAGAAGCATTCTGTGAAACTACTTTCTGATCTGTGAATTCAACTAACACAGTAGAACCTTACTTTTGATTGAGGAGTTCTGAAGCACTCTTTCTGAAGAAACTGCAAGTGGAAATTAGGAGCGCTAAGGGGCCCATAGTGGAAAAAGAAATATCTTCAAATTAAAAGTACACAGAAGCATTCTGTGAAACTTCCTTCTGATCTGTGCATTCAAGTAACAGATTTGAACATTACTTTCCAATGAGGAGTTCTGAAACACTCTTTCCGTAGAAACTGCAAGTAGACATTAAGAGCGCTAGGGGGCCTATAGTGGAAAAAGGAATATCTTCCAATAAAAACTACACAGAAGCATTCTGTGAAACTTCTTTCGATCTGTGCATTCAACTAACAGAGTTGAACCTTAGTTTTGATCGAGGAGTTCTGAAACACTGTTTTCATAGAAACTGCAAGTGGACATTCGGAGCGCTAAGGGACCTATAGTGGAAAAAGAATACCTTCAAATAAAAACTACAAAGAAGCATTGTGTGAAACATCTTTCTGATCATTGCCTTCAGCTAACAGAGTTAAACCTTACATTTAATTGAGGAGCTCTGAAACACTCTTTCTTTAGAAACTGCAAGTGGACATTCGGAGAGCCAATGGGCCTACAGTGGGAAAAGGAATCTCTTCTAATAGAAACTACACAGAAGCATTCTGAGAAACTATTTTCTGATCTGTGCATTCAACTAACAGAGTTAAACCTTACTTTTGATCGAGGAGTTCTGAAACACTCTTTCTGTAAAAACTGCAAGTCGACATTCGGAGCGCTAAGGTGCCTATAGTGGAAAAGGAATCTATTCAAATAAATACTACACAGAAGCATTCTGTGAAACTTCTTTCTGATCTATGCTTTCAACTAAGAGAGTTTATCCTTACTTTTGATTGAGCACTTCTGAAACACTCATTCTGTAGAAACTGCAAGTGGATATTCGGAGCGATATGGGGCCTATACAGGAAAAAGGAATATCTTCAAATAAAAACTACACAGAAGCATTCTGTGAAACTTCTTTCTGATGTGTGCATTCAACTAACAGAGTTGAACCTTACTTTTGATTCAGGAGTTCTGAAACACTATTTTTGTAGAAAATGCAAGTGGATATTCGGAGTGCTAAGGGGCCTATAGTGGAAAAAGAAATGTTTCCAAATAAAAACTACACAGAAGCATTCTGTGAAACTTCTTTCTGATCTGTGCATTCAACTAACAGAGTTGAACCACACTTTTGATTGAGGAGTTCTGAAACACTCTTTCTGTAGAAACTGCAAGTGGACATTTTGAGCGCTAATGGGCCAATAGTGGAAAAAGGAATATCTTCGAATTAAAAGTACACAGAAGCATTCTGTGAAACTGCCTTGTGATCTGTGCATTTACGTAACGGATTTGAACCTTACTTTTGATTGAGCAATTCTGAAAGTCTCTTTCCATAGAAACTGCAAGTGGACATTCGTAGCACTAGGGGGCCTATAGTGGAAAAAGGAATATCTTCAAATAAAAACTACACAGAAGCATTCTGTGAAACTTCATTCTGATCTGTGGCTTCAAGTAACAGAGTTGAAACTTACTTTTGATTGAGGAGTTCTGAAACACTGTTTTTGTAGAAACTGCAAGTGGGCATTCAGAGCGCTAAGGGGCCTACACTGGAAAAAGGAATATCTTCAAATAAAAACTACACAGAAGCATTCTGTGAAACCTCTTTCTTATCATCGCATTCAACTAACAGAGTTAAACCTTACTTTTAATTGAGGAGCTCTGAAACACCCTTTCTGTAGAAACTGCAAGTGGACATTCAGAGATCTCACGTGCCTATAGTGGGAAAAGGAATCTCTTCAAATAAAAACTACACAGAAGCATTCTGTGAAGCTACTTTCTGATCTGTACATTCAACTAACAAAGTTCAACCTTACTTTTGACTGAGCGTTTCTGAAACCCCCTTTCTGTAGAAACTACAAGTGTACATTCGGAGCACTTAGGGGCCTATAGTGGAAAAAGGAATATTTTCAAATAAAAACTACACAGAAGCATTCTGTGAAACTTCTTTCTGATCTGTGCATTCAAGTAACAGAATTCAGCTTTACTTTTGATGGAGGAGTACTGAAACACTCTTTCTGTAGAAACTCTAATTGGACATTCAGCGCGCTAAGGGGCCTATAGTGGAAAAAGGAATATTTACAAATAAAAACTACACAGAAGCATTCTGTGAAACTTCTTTCTGATCTGTGAATTCAACTAAAAGCTTTGAACCTTACTTTTCATTTAGGAGTTCTGAAACACTCTTTCTGTAGAAATTGCAATTCGAGATTTGGAGCGCTAAGGGGCCTGTAGTGGAAATGGAATATTATCAAATAAAAATGACACAGAAGTATTCTGTGAAACTTCCTTCTGATCTGTGCATTCAACTAACAGAGTTGAACCTTACTTTTGATTGAGAAGTTCTGAAACACTCTTTCTGTAGAAACTGCAAGTGGCCATTCGGAGCGCTAAGGGGCCTCAGGTGGAAAAAGGAATATTATCAACTAAAAACGACACAGAAGCATTCCGTGAAACTTCTTTCCGATCTGTGCATTCAACTAACAGAGTTGGACCATACTTTTGATTGAGGAGTTCTGAAACACTGTTTCTGTAGAAACTGCGAGTGGACATTTGGAGCGCGAAGGGGCCAATAGTGGAAAAAGGAATATCTTCGAATTAAAGGTACACAGGAGCATTCTGTGAAACTGCCTTCTGAACTGTGCATTTAAGTAACGGATTTGAACCTTACTTTCGATTGAGGAATTCTGAAACACTCTTTCCATAGAAACTGCAAGTGGACATTTGGAGCGCTAGGGGTCCTATGGTGGAAAAAGGAATATCTTCAAATAAAAACCTCACAGAAGCATTCTGTGAAACTTCTTTCTGATCTTTGGATTCAAGTAACAGAGTTGAACCTTACTTTTGATTGAGGAGTTCTGAAACACTCTTTCGTAGAAACTGCAAGTGGACATTCGGAGCGCAAAGGGGCCTACAGTGGAAAAAGGAATATCTTCAAACAAAAACTACACAGAAGCATTCTTTGAAACCTCTTTCTTATCATCGCATTCAACTAACAGACTTAAACCTTACTTTTAATTGAGGAGCTCTGAAACACTCTTTCTGTAGAAACTGCAAGTGGACATTCGGAGCGCTAAGGGGCCTATAGTGGAAAAAGGAATATCTTCAAATAAAAACTACACAGAAGCATTCTGTGAAACTACTTTCTGATCTGTGCATTCATCTAACAGAATTGAAACTTACTTTTCATTGAAGAGTTCTGAAACACCCTTTCTGTAGAAGCTGAAATTGCACATTCGGAGAGCTAAGGGTACTGCAGTGGAAAAAGGAATATCTTCAAATAAAAACTACACAGAAGCATTCTGTGAAACTTCTTTCTGATATGTGCATTCAACTAACAGAGTTGAACCTTACTTTTGATTCAGGAGTTCTGAAACACCATTTTTGTAGAAAATGCATGTGGACATTCGGAGCACTAAGAGGCCTATAGTGGAAAAAGGAATATCTTCAAATAAAAACTACACAGAAGCATTCTGTGAAACCTCTTTCTTATCATTGCATTCAACTAACAGAGTTAAACCTTACTTTTAATTGAGGAGCTCAGAAACACTCTTTCTGTAGAAACTGCAACTGGACATTCCGAGAGCTAACGTGCCTATAGTGGGAAAAGGAATCTCTTCAAATAAAAACTACCAGAAGCATTCTGTCAAACTTCTTTCTGATCTGTACATTCAACTAACAGAGTTGAACCTTCCTTTTCATTGAGGAGTTCTGAAACACTCTTTCTGTAAAAACTGCAAGTGGACATTCGGAGCGCTAAGTGGCCTATAGTGGAAAAAGGAATCTCTTAAAATAAATACTACACAGAAGCATTCTGTGAAACTAATTTCTGATCTCTGCATTCAACCACGAGAGTTGATCCTTACTTTTGATTGAGCAGTTCTGAAACACTCTTTCTGTAGAAATTGCAAGTGGACATTCGGAGCGCTAAGGGGCCTGTAGTGGAAAAAGGAATATGTTCAAATAAAAACTACAAAGAAGCATTCTGTGAAACCTCTTTGTGATCTGTGAATTCAACTAACAGAATTGAACCTTACTTTTGTTGAGGAGTTCCGAAACACTCTTTGTGTAGAAACTGCAAGTGAACATTTGGAGCATTCAGGGGCCTATAGTTGAAAAAGGAATATTATCACATAAAAACGACACAGAAGAATTCTGTGAAACTTCTTCTGATCTATGCATTCAACTAGCAATGTTGAACCTTACTTTTGATTGAGGAGTTCTGAAACACTCTTTCTTTTGTAACTGCAAGTGGACATTCAGAGCGCTAGGGGGCTTATAGTGTAAAAAGGAATATATTCAAGTAAAAACTACACTGAAGCATTCTGTGAAACTTCTTTCTGATCTGTGCATTCAAGTAACAGAGTTGAACCTTACTTTTGATTGAGGAGTTCTGAAACACTCTTTTCGTAGAAACTGCAAGTGGACATTCGGAGCACTAAGGGGCCTATAGTGGAAAAAGGAATACCTTCCAATAAAAACTACACAGAAGCATTCTGTGAAACTTCTTTCTGATCATCACATTCAACTAACAGAGTTAAAACTTACACTTAATTGAGGAGCTCTGAAACACTCTTTCTGTAGAAACTGCAAGTGGACATTTGGAGCACGAAGGGGCCTATAGTGGAAAAAGGAATCTCTTCAAATAAAAACTACACAGAGGAATTCTGTGAAACTACTTTCTGATCTGTGCATTCAAGTAACAGAATTGAACTTTACTTTTGATGGATTAGTTCCGAAACACTCTTTCTGTAGAAACTGTAAGTGAAAATTCGGCTCACTACGGGGCCTATAGTGCAAAAACGAATATCTTCATATAAAAACTACACAGAAGCATTCTGTGAAACTTTTTCTGATCTCTGAATTCAACTAACAGAGTTGAATCTTACTTTTGATTGAGGAGTTCTGAAACACTCTTTCTGTAGAAAATGTAAGTGGACATTTTGAGCTCTAAGGGGCCTATAGTGGAAAAAGGAGTATCTTCAAATAAAAACTACACAGAAATATTCTGTGAAACATCCTTTGATATGTGCATTCAACTAACAGAGTTGAACCTTCCTTTTCCTTGAGAAGTTCTGAAACACTCTTTCTGTAGAAACTGCAAGTGGGCATTCGGAGTGGTAGGACGCCTATAGTGGGAAAAGAAACATCTTCAAATAAATTCTACACTGAAGCATTCTGTGAAATTTCTTTCAGATCTGTGCATTCAAATAACGGAGTTAAAACTTACTTTGATTGAGGACTTCTGAAACACTCTTTCTGTAGAAACTGCAAGTGGACATTCAGAGCGCTAAGGAGCCTATAATGGAAAATGGAATATCTTCAAATAAAAAGTACGCAGAATCATTCTGTGAAAATTCTTTCTGATCTGTGCATTCAACTAACAGAGTTGAACCTTACTTTTGATTGAGCAGCTCTGAAACACTCTTACTGTAGAAACTGCAAGTGGACATTCGGAGCGCTGAGGGTCCTATAGTGGAATAACGAATATCTTCTAATCAAAACTACACAGAAGCATTCTGTGAAACTTCTTTCTGAACTGTGCATTCAACTAACAGAGTTGAACCTTACTTTTGATTGAGGAGTTCTGAAACACTCTTTCTGTAAAAACTGAAAGTGAACATTCGGAGCTCTAAGGGGCCTATAGTGGAAAAAGGAATCTCTTCAAATAAATACTACACAGAAGCATTCTGTGACACTTCCTTCTGATCTGTGCATTCAACTAAGAGAGTTGAACGTTACTTTTGATTGAGGAGTTCTGAAACACTCTTTCTGAAAAAACTGCAAGTGGACATACACAGCGCTAAGGGGCCTTAAGTGGGAAAAGGAATATCTTCAAATTAATAGTACCCAGAAGCATTCTGTGGAACTTCCTTATGATCTGTGCATTGAAGTAACAGATTTGAACCTTAATTTCGATTGAGGAGTTCTGAAACACTCTTTCCTTAGATACTGCAAGTGGACATTCAGATCGCTAGAGGGCTTAGAGTGTAAAAAGGAATATATTCAATTAAAAACTACACAGAGGCATTCTGTGAAACTTCTTTCTGTTCTGTGCATTCAAGTAACAGAGTTGAACCTTACTTTTGATTGAGGAGTTCTGAAACACTCTTTTCGTAGAAACTGCAGGTGGACATTCGGAGCGCTAAGCGGCATATAGTGAAAAAAGGAATACCTTCATATAAAAACTACACAGAAGCATTCTGTGAAACTTCTTTCTGATCATCACATTCCACTAACAGAGTTAAACCTTACATTTAATTGAGGAGCTCTGAAAAACTCTTACTGTAGAAACTGCAAGTGGACATTCAGAGCGCTGAGGGTCCTATAGTGGAATAAGGAATATCTTCTAATCAAAACTACAGAGAAGCATTCTGTGAAAATTCTTTCTGAACTGTGCATTCAACTATCAGAGTTGAACCTTACTTTTGATTGAGGAGTTCTGAAACACTCTTTCTGTAAAAACTGAAAGTGAGCATTCCGAGCGCTAAGGGGCCTATAGTGGAAAAAGGAATTTCTTCAAATAAATACTACACAGAAGCATTCTGTGAAACTACCTTCTGATCTGTGCATTCAACTAAGAGAGATGAACGTTACTTTTGATTGAGGAGTTCTGAAACACTCTTTCTGTAGAAACGGCAAGTGGACATTCGGAGCGCTTAGGGGCGTGTAGTGGAAAAAGGAATATCTTCAAATAAAAAGTACACAGAAGCATTCTGTGAAACTTCTTTCTGATCTGTGCATTCAACTAACGGTGTTGAATCTTACTTTTGATTGAGGAGTTCTGAAACACTCTTTCAGTAGAAATGGCAAGTGGACATTCTGAGCGCCAAGGGGCCTGTAGTGGAAAAAGGAATATCTTCGAATAAAAACTACACAGAAGCATTCTGTGAAATTTCTTTCCAATCTGTGCATTCAACTAAGAGAGTTGATCCTTACTTTTGATTGAGCAGTTCTGCAACACTCCTTCTGTAGAAACTGCAAGTGGACATTCGGAGCGCTAAGGGGCTTATTGTGGAAAAAGGAATATCTTCAAATAAAAACTACACGGAGGCATTCTGTGAAACTTCTTTCTGTTTTCTGCATTCAACTAACAGATTTGAAGCTTACTTTTGATCGAGCAGTTCTGAAACACTCTTTCTGTAGAAACTGCAAATGGACATTCTGAATGCTAAGGGGCCTATAGTGGAAAAAGGAATATCTTCAAATAAAAACTACACAGAAGCACTCTGCGAATCTTCCTTCTGATCTATGCATTCAACTAGCAGTTTTGAACCTTGCTTTTGATTCAGGAGTTCTGAAACCCTCTTTCTGTAGAAACTGTAAATAGACAATTGGGGCGCAAACAGCCTATACTAGAAAAATGAATATCTTCAAATAAAAAGTACACAGAAGCATTCTGTGAAACTACTTTCTGATCTGTGAATTCAACTAACAGAGTTGAACCTTACTTTTGATTGAGGAGTTCTGAAACACTCTTTCTGTAGAAAATGCAAGTGGACATTTGGAGCGCTAAGGGGCCAATAGTGGAAAAAGGAATATCTTCAAATTAAAAGTACACAGAAGCATTCAGTGAAACTTCCTTCTGATCTGTGCATTGAAGTAACAGATTTGAACCTTAATTTCAATTGAGGAGTTCTGAAACACTCTTTCCGTAGAAACTGCAAGTGGACATTCAGATCGCTAAGGGGCTTATAGTGTAAAAAGGAATATATTCAAGTAAAAACTACACTGAAGCATTCTGTGAAACTTCTTTCTGATCTGTGCATGCAAGTAACAGAGTTGAACCTTACTTTTGATTGAGGAGTTCTGAACCACTCTTTTCGTAGAAACTGCAAGTGGACATTCGGAGTGCTAAGGGGCCTATAGTGGAAAAAGGAATACCTTCAAATAAAAACTACACAGAAGCATTCTGTGAAACTTCTTTCTGATCATCACATTCAACTAACAGAGTTAAACCTTACATTTAATTGAGGAGTTCTGAAACACTCTTTCTGCAGAAACTGCAAGTGGACATTCGGAGCGCTAAGGAGCCTATAATGGAAAATGGAATATCTTCAAATAAAAAGTACACGGAAGCATTCTGTGAAAATTCTTTCTGATCTGTGCATTCAACTAACAGAGTTGAACATTACTTTTGATTGAGGTGTTCTGAAACACTCTTTCTGTAAAAACTGAAAGTGAACATTCGGAGCGCTAAGGGGCCTATAGTGGAAAAAGGAATTTCTTCAAATAAATACTACACAGAAGCATTCTGTGAAACTACCTTCTGATCTGTGCATTCAACTAAGAGAGATGAACGTTACTTTTTATTGAAGAGTTCTGAAACACTCTTTCTGTAGAAACTGCAATTGGACATTCGGAGTGCTTAAGGGCCTGTAATGGAAAAAGGAATATCTTCAAATAAAAAGTACACAGAAGCATTCTGTGAAACTTCTTTCTGATCTGTGCATTCAACTAACGGAGTTGAACCTTACTTTTGATTGAGGAGTTCTGCAACACTCTTTCAGTAGAAACGGCAAGTGGGCATTCTGAGCGCCAATTGGCCTGTAGTGGAAAAAGGAATATCTTCAAATAAAAACTACACAGGAGCATTCTCTCAAACTTCTTTCTGATCTGTGTATTCGACTAACAGACTTGAACCTTACGTTTGATTGAGAAGTTTGGATACACTCTTTCTGTAGAAACGGCAAGTAGATATTTGGAGCCCTATGCGGTCTATTCTGGTAAAAGGAATACCTTCAAATGAAAACTACACAGAAGCATTCTGTGAAATTTCTCTCTGATCTGTGCATTCAACTAACAGAATTGAACCTTACTTTTGCTTGAGGAGTTTTGAAACAGTCTTTCTGTAGAAACTGCAGTTTGTCATTTGGAGCGCTTCGTGTCCTATCGTGGAAAAAGGAATATCTTCAAATAAAAACTACACAGAAGTATTCTGTGAAACTTCTTTCTGATCTGTGCCTTCAACTAACAGAGTTGAAACTTACTTTTGATTGAGGAGTTTTGAAACACTCTTTCTATAGAAACTGCAAGTGGACATTTGGAGCGTTACGTTGCCTATCATGGAAAAAGGAATATCTTCAAATAAAAACTACACAGAAGCATTCTGTGAAATTCTTTCTCATCTGTGCATTCAACTCACAGAGTTGAACCTTACTTTTGATTGTGGAGTTTTGAAACACTCTTTCTGTAGAAACTGCAAATGGACATTTGGAGCGCTACTCGGCCTATCGTGAAAAAAGGAATACCTTCAAATGAAAACTACACAGGAACATTCGGTGTAACTTCTTTCTGATCTGCGCATTCATCCAACAGAGTTGAACTTTACTTTTGATTGAGGAGTTTTGAAACATTCTTTCTGTAGACACTGCAAGTGGACATTTGGAGTGCTACGCGGCCCATCGTGGAAAAAGGAATACATTCAAATAAAAACTACACAGAAGTATTCTGTGAAACTTCTTTCTGATCTGTGCATTCAACAGACAGAATTGAAACTTACTTTTGATTGAGAAGTTTTGAAACACTCTTTCTGTAGAAACTGCAAGTGGACATTTTGAGCGCTACGGGGCCTATAGAGGAAAAAGGAATATCTTCAATTAAAAACTACACAGAATCATTCTGTGAAACTTCTTTCTCATCTGTGCATTCAAGTAACAGAGTTGAACCTTACTTTTGATTGAGGAGTTTTGAAATACTCTTTCTGTAGAAACTGCAAGTGGACATTTGGAGCGCTGTGCGGTCAATCACATAAAAAGGAATATCTTCAAATAAAAACTGCACAGAAACATTCTGTGAAACTTCTTTCTGATCTGTGCATTCAGCTAACAGGGTTGAACCTTAGTTTTGATTGAGGAGTTTTGAAACACTGTGTCTGAAGTAACTAAAAGTTGAAATTTGAAGCGCTACACGGCATATCGTGGAAAAAGGAATATCTTCAAATAAAAACTACACAGAAGCATTCTGTGAAAATTCTTTCTGATCTGTACATTCAACTAACAGAGTTGAACCTTACTTTTGATTGAGGAGTTTTGAAACACTCTTTCAGTAGAAACTGCAAGTGGACATTTTGAGTGCTACGCGGCCCATCGTGGAAAAAGGAATACCTACATATTAAAACTACACAGAAGAATTCTGTGAAACGTCTTTCTGCTCTGTGCATTCAACAAACCGAGTTGAACATTACTTTTGATTGAGCAGTTCTGAAACACTCTTCCTGTAGAAACTGCAAGTGGACTGTTGGAGGCTACAGGGCCTATCGTGGAAAAAGGATTATCTTCAAATAAAAACTACACAGAAGCATTCTGTGAAACTTCTTTCTGATCTGTGCATTGAACTAACAAAGTTCAAACTTCATTTTGATTGAGGAGTTTTCAGACACTCTTTGTGTAGAAACTGCAAGTGGACATTTGGAGTGCTACGCGGCCTATTGTGGGAAAAGGAATATATTCAAATAAAAACTACACAGAATCATTCTGTGAAACTTTTTTCTGATCTGTGCATTCAACTAACAGAGTTGAACCTTACTTTTACTGAGGAGTTTTGAAACAATCTTTCTGTAGAACTGCAAGTGGACATTTGGAGCGCTATACAGCCAATCGTGGATAATGGAATACCTTCAAATAAAAACTACACTGAAGCTTTCTGTGCAACTTCTTTCTGATCTGTGCATTCAACTAACAGAGTTGAACCTTACTTTTGATTGAGGAGTTTTGACACACTCTTCCTATAGAAACTGCAAGTGGACATTTGGAGTGCTATGAGGCCTATCATAGAGAAAAGAATATCTTCAAATAAAAATTACACGGAAGAATTCTGTGACACTTCTTCCTGATTTGTTCTTTCAACTAATATAGTTGAACCTTAATTTGTTTGAGGAGTTTTGAAACACTCTTTCAGTAGAAACTGCAAGTGGACATTTTGAGTGCTACGCGGCCCATCGTGGAAAAAGGAATACCTACATATTAAAACTACACAGAAGAATTCTGTGAAACGTCTTTCTGCTCTGTGCATTCAACAAACCGAGTTGAACATTACTTTTGATTGAGCAGTTCTGAAACACTCTTTCTGTAGAAAGTACAAGTGGACTGTTGGAGGCTACACGGCCTATCGTGGAAAAAGGAATATCTTCAAATAAAAACTACACAGAAGCATTCTGTGAAATTTCTTTCTGATCTGTGCATTGAACTAACAAAGTTCAACCTTCATTTTGATTGAGTAGTTTTCAGACACTCTTTGTGTAGAAACTGCAAGTGGACATTTGGAGTGCTACGGGGCCTATCGTGGGAAAAGGAATATATTCAAATAAAAACTACACAGAACCATTCTGTGAAACTTTTTTCTGATCTGTGCATTCAACTAACAGAGTTGAACCTTACTTTTATTGAGGAGTTTTGAAACAATCTTTGTGTAGAACTGCAAGTGGACATTTGGAGCGCTATACAGCCAATCGTGGATAATGGAATACCTTCAAATAAAAACTACAATGAAGCTTTCTGTGCAACTTCTTTCTGATCTGTGCATTCAACTAACAGAGTTGAACCTTACTTTTGATTGAGGAGTTTTGACACACTCTTCCTATAGAAACTGCAAGTGGACATTTGGAGTGCTATGAGGACTATCATAGAGAAAAGAATATCTTCAAATAAAAATTACACGGAAGAATTCTGTGACACTTCTTCCTGATTTGTTCTTTCAACTAATATAGTTGAACCTTAATTTGTTTGAGGAGTTTTGAAACACTCTTTCAGTAGAAACTGCAAGTGGACATTTTGTGCCCTACGCTGCATATCGTGGAAAGAGGAATATCTTCAAATAAAAACTACACAGAAGGATTTTGTGAAACTTCTTTCTGATCTGTGCATTCAACTAACAGATTTGAACCTTACTTTTAATTGAGTCGTTGTGAAACACTCTTTCTGTAGAAACTGCAAGTGGACATTTGGAGCACTACGCGGCCTATCGTGGAAAAAGACATATCTTCAAATAAAAACTACACAGAGGCATTCTGTGAAACTTTTTTATGATTTTTGCATTCAACCAACAGATTTGAACCTACCCTTTGATTGAGGAGTTTTGAAACAGACTTTCTGTAGAAACTGCAGTTGGTCATTTGGAGTGCTACGTGGACTATCATGGAAAAAGAAATATCTTCAAATAAAAACTACACAGAAGTATTCTGTGAAACTTCTTTCTGATCTGTGCCTTCAACTAACAGAGTTGAAACTTACTTTTGATTGAGGAGTTTTGAAACACTCTTTCTGTATAAACTGCAAGTGGACATTTGGAGCGCTACGTGCCTATCATGGAAAAAGGATTATCTTGAAATAAAAACTACACAGAAGCATTCTGTGAAACTTCTTTCTAATCTGTGCATTCAACTAACAGAGTTGAACCTTACTTTTGCTTGAGGAGTTTTGAAACAATATTTCTGTAGGAACTGCAAGTGGCCATTTCGAGCGGCAGGAGGCCTACCATGGAGAATGGAATATCTTCAATTAAAAACTGCACAGAAGTATTCTGTGAAAATTCTTTCTGATCTGTGTATAAAACTAACAGAGTTGAAACTTAGTTTTGATTGAGGAGTTTTGGAACACTGTTTCTGTGGGAACTACAAGTGGACATTTGGAGCTCTACGCGGCCTATCATGGAAAAAGGTATATCTTCAAATAAAAACTACACAGAAGCATTCTCTGAAACTTCTTTCTGATCTGTGCATTCAATCAACAGAGTTGAACCTTGCTTTTGATTGAGGAGTTTAGAAACACTCTTTCTGTAGAAACTGCAAGTGGACATTTGGAGCGCTACGTGGTCTATTGTGGAAAAATGAAAACCATCATATAAAAACTACACAGAAGCATTCTGTTTTACTTCTTTCTAATCTGTGCATTCAACAAATGGAGTTGAACCTTACTTTTGATTGAGGAGTTTAGAAACCCTTTTTGTGTAGAAACTGCAAGGGGTCATTTTGAGTACTATGCAGACTATCGTGGAAAATGGAATACCTTCAAATAAAAACTACACAGAGTCATTCAGTGAAACTTCTTTCAGATCTGTGCATTCAACAAACAGAGTTGAACATTAATTTTAATTGAGGAGTTTTGACCCAATCTTCCTGTAAGAACTACAAGTTTACATTTGGACTGCTACGAGGCCTATCGTGGAGAAAAGAATATCTTGAAATAAAAACTACACAGAAGCATTCTGTGACACTTCTTCCTGATCTGTGAATTCAACTAAAATTGTTGAACCTTACTTTGTTTGATTAGTTTTGAAACACTCTTTCTGTAGAAACTGCAATTGGACATTTCTTGCGCTACGCTGCCTATCTTGGAAAAAGGAGTATCTTCAAAGAAAATCTACACAGAAGAATTCTGTGAAACTTCTTTCTGATCTGTGCATTCAACTAAGAGAGTTGTACCTTAGTTTTGATTGAGGAGTTTTTAAACACTCTTTCTGTATAAACTGCAAGTGGACATTTGGAGCGCTTCAGGGCCTATAGTGGAAAAAGGAATATCTTCAAATAAGAAGTACACAGAAGCATTCTGTGAAACTTCTTTCTGATCTCTGCATTCAACTAATAGAGTTGAATCCTACCTTTGGTTCAGGAGTTTTGAAAAACTCTTTCTGTAGTAACTGCAAGTGGACATTTATTGCGCTAAACGGCGTATCGTGGAAAAAAATAACTTCAAATAAAAATTACACAGAAGCATTGTGTGAAACTTCTTTGTGATCTGTGCATTCAACTAACAGAGTTGAACCTTACTTTTGATTGAGAAGTTTTGAAACACTTTTTCTGTAGAAATTGCAAGTGGACATTTATAGTGTTAGGTGGCCTATTGTGGAAAAAGGAATATCTTCAAATAAAAACTACACAGAAGAATTATGTGAATCTTCTTTCTGATCTGGGCATTCAACCAACAGAGTTGAACCTTATTTTTGATTGAGGAGTTTTGAAACACTCTTTCTGTAGAAACTGCAAGTGGACATTTTTAGTGCTACGCGGCCTATAGTGGAAAAAGTTATATCTTCAAATAAAAACTACACAGAAGCATTCTTTGAAACTTCTTTCTGATCTGTGCATTCAATTAACAGAGTTGAAACTTATTTTCAGCGGAGGAGCTTTGAAACACTCTTTTTGTATAAACTGCTAGTGGACATTTGGATTGCTACGAGGCCTATCGTGGAAATTGGAATATCTTCAAATAAAAACTACACAGAAGCATTCTGTGAAACTTATTTCTGATCTGTGCATTCAATTAACAGAGTTGAACCTTACTTTTGATTGAGGAGTTTTGAAACACTCTTTCTGCAGAAACGGCAAGTGGATATTTGGAGCACTATGCGCCTACAGTGGAAAAAGGAATATCTTCAAATGAAAACCACAAAGAAGCATTCTGTGAAACTTCTTTCTGTTCTGTGCATTCAACTAAAAGAGTTGAACTTTACTTTTGATTGAGGAGTTTTGAAACATTCTTTCTGTGGAAACTGCAAGTGGACAATTTTAGCGCTTTGCGGCCTAATGTGGAAAAAGGAATATCTTCAAATAAAAACTACAAAGAAGGATTCTGTGAAACTTCTTTCTTTTCAGCACTTTGAACTAACAGAGTTGAACATTACTTTTGATTGAGGACTCTTTCTGTAGAAACTGCAAGTGAATCTTTGGAGCGCTACGCGTCCTTTCGTGGAGAAAGGAATATCTTCAAATAAAAACTTCATTGAAGCGTTCCGTGAAACATCTTTCTGATCTGCGCATTCAAATAACAGAGTTGAAGCTTACTTTGATTGAGGAGTTTTCAAACACTCTTTCTGTAGAAACGGCAACTGGACATTTGGAGTGCTACGCGGCCTACCATGAAAAAAGGAATATCTTCAAATAAAAACTACACAGAAGCATTCTGTGAGACTCCTTTCTTATCTGTGCATTCAGCTAACAGAGTTGAATCTTACTTTTGATTAAAGAGTTTTGAAACACTCTTTCTGTAGAAACTGGAGTCGGACATATGGAGCAGTGCGTGGCCTAAAGTGGAAAAAGTAATATCTTCAAATGAAAACTACACAGAAGCATTCTGTGAAACTACTTTCTGATCTGTGCATTCAACTAACACAGTTCAACCTTACTTTTGATTGAGGAGTTGTGAAACACTCTTTCTGTAGAAAGTGGAAGTGGATATTTCGAGGGCTAGGCGACCTATTGTGGAAAAAGGAATATCTTCAAATAAAAACTACACAGAAGCATTCTGTGAAACTTCTTTATGATCTTTGCATTCAAATAACAGGGTTGAACCTTACTTTCAATTGAGGAGTTCTGAAAATCTCTTTCAGTAGAACCTGTGAGTGGACACTTGGAGCGCTACGCGGCCTATCGTGGAAAAAGGAATATCTTCAAATAAAAACTACACAGAAGCATTCTGTGAAACTTCTTTCTGATCTGTGCATTCAACTAACAGAGTTGAACCTTACATTTGATTGACAAGTTTTTAAACACTCTTTCTGTAGAAACTGCAAGTGGAAATTTGTTGCGCCTCACGGGCTATCGTTGAAAAAGGAATATCTTCAAATGAAAACTACACAGAAGCATTCTGTGAAACTTCTTTCTGACCTGTGCATTCAACTAACAGAGTTGAACCCTATTTTTGATTGCGGAGCTTTGAAACACCCTTTCTGTAGAACCTGCAAGTTGACATTCGGAGCGCTTCGCAGCCTATTGTGGAAAAAGGAATATCTTCAAATAAAAATTACACAGAAGAATTCTGTGAAACTTCTTTCAGATCTGTGCATTCAAATAACAGAGTTGAACCTTACTTTTAATTGAGGAGTTTTGAAACCCTCTTTCTGTAGAAACTGCAAGTGGACATTTGGAGTGCTATGCGGTCTATCGTGGAAAAAGGAATATCTTCAAATAAAGACTACACAGAAGCATTCTGTGAAACTTATTTCTGATCTTAGCATTCAACTAACAGAGTTGAACCTTACTTTTGATTGAGTAGTTTTGAAACACTCTTTCTGTAGAAACTGCAAGTGGACATTTGGAGCTCTAAGAGGCCTATTGTGGAAAAAGTAATATCTTCACATAAAAATTACACAGAAGCATTCTGTGAAACTTCTTTCTGATCTCTGCATTCAATTAACAGGGTTGAACCTTACCTTTGATTGAGGAGTTTTCAAACACTATTTCTTTAGAAACTGCAAGTGGACATTTGGAGCGCTACACGGCCTGTCATCTAATAAGAAATATATTCAAATAAAAACTACACAGAAGCATTCTGTGAAACTTCTTTCTTACGTGTGCATTCACCTAACAGAGTTGAACCTTACTTTTGATTGCGGATTTTTGCAACACTCTTTCTGTAGAAACTGCATGTGGACATTTGGAGCGCTATGATGCCTATAGTGGAAAAAGGAATATCTTCAAATAAAAACTACACAGAAGCATTCTGTGAAACTTCTCTCTGATCTGTGCATTCAAATAACAGAGTTGAACCTTACTTTTGATTGAGCATTTTTGAAACACCCTTTCTGTAGAAACCCGAGTGGACATTTGGAGCGCTACGCCACCTATAGTAGTAAAAGGAATATCTTCAAATAAAAACTACACAGAAGCATTGTGTGAAACTTTGTACTGCTCTGTGCATTCAACTAACAGACTTGAACCTTACTTTTGATTGAGGAGTTTTGAAACACTCCTTCTGTAGAAACTGCAATTGGACTTTTAGAGTGCTACACGGCCTATCATGGAAAAAGGAATATCATCAAATAAAAACTACACAGAAGCATTCTGTGAAAATGCTTTCTGATGTGTGCATTCAACTAACAGATTTCAACCTTACTTTTGATTGAGGAATTTTGAAACACTCTTTCTGTAGAAACTGCAAGTGGACAGTTTGAGGGCTACGCCGCCTATCGTGGAAAAAGGAATATCATCAAAAAAAACTACAGAGAAGCATTCTATGAAACTTCTCTCTGATCTGTTCATTCAAATAACAGAGCTCAACCTTACTGTCGATTGAGGAGTTGTGAAACACTCTTTCTGTAGAAAGTGGAAGTCGACATTTGGAGCGCTACACGGCCTATCTTGGAAAAAGGAATATCTTCAAATAAAACCTACACAGAAACATTCTGTGAAACTTCTTTCTGATCTTTGCATTCAAATAACACGGTTGAACATTACTTTTGATAGAGGAGATTTGAAACACACTTTCTGTAGAAACTGCAAGTGGCCGTTTGGAGCTCTAAGAGGCCTATCATTGAAAAAGGAATATCTTCAAATAAAAACTAAACAGAAGCATTCTGTGAAACTTCTTTCTTATCTGTGCATTCAACTAAGTGAGTTGAACCTAACTTTGGATTGATTAGTTTTGAAACACTGTTTCTGTAGAAACGTGAAGTGGACGTTTGGAGCGCTACGCGTCCTATCGTGGAAAAAGCTATATCTTCAAATAAAAACTACACAGAAGCATTCTGTGAAACTACTCTCTGATCTGTGCATTCAACTAACAGAGTGGAAACTTACTTTTTATTGAGGAGCTTTGAATCTCACTTTCTGTAGAAACTGCAAGTGGACATTTGGAGCGCTACGCGGCCTGTCGAGGAAAAAGGACTATCTTCAAATAAAAACTACACAGAAGCATTCTGTTAAACTATTTTCTGAACTGTGCATTGAACTAACAGATTTGAACCGTACTTTTGATTGAGGAGTTTTGAAACACTCTTTCTGAGGAAACTGCAAGTGCACATTTTGACCACTATGCGGCCTTTCATGGAAAAAGGAAAACCTTCAAATAAAAACTACACAGAAGCATTCTGTGAAACTTCTTTCTGATCTGTGCATTCAAATAATTGAGTTGAAAATTACTTTTGATTGAGGAGTTTTGAAACACTCTTTCTGTAGCAACTGCAAGTAGGCATTTGGAGCGCTAAGTGGCCCTTCGGGGAAAAAGGAATATCCTCAAATAAAAACTACACAGAATGATTCTGTGAAACTTCTTTCTGATCTGTGCATTCAACTAACAGCATTGAACCTTACTTTTGATTGAGGAGTTTTGAGACACTCTTTCTGTGGAAACTGCAAGTGGACAATAGGAGTGCTATGCAGCCTATCATGGAAAAAGGAATATCTTCAAATAAAAACTACACAGAAGCATTCTGTGAAACGTCTTTCTCATCTGTGCATTCAACCAAGGGATTTGAACCTTACATTTGATTGACGAGTTTTGAAACACTCTTTCTGTAGAAACTGCAAGTGGAAATTTGGAGCACTACGTGGGCTATCGTGGAAAAAGAAATATCTTCAAATAAAAACTACACAGAAGCATTCTGTGAAACTTCTTTCTGATCTGTGCATTCAACTAACAGAGTTGAACCTTACTTTTGATTGAGGAGTTTTGAAGCACCCTTTCTGTAGAACATGCAAGTTGACACTTGGAGCGCTACACAACCTATTGTGGAAAAAGGAATATCTTTAAATAAAAATTACACAGCAGCATTCTGTGAAACTTCTTTCAGATCTGTGCATTCAAATAACAGATTTGAACCTTACTTTTAATTGAGGAGTTTTGAAACACTCTTTCTGTAGAAACTGCAAGTGGACATTTGGAGTGCTATGCGGTCTATCGTGGAAAAAGGAATATCTTCAAATAAAAACTACACAGAAGCATTCTGTGAAACACCTTTCTGATCTGTGCATTCAACTAACGGAGTTGTACCGTACTTTTCATTGAGTAGTTTTGAAACACTCTTTCTTTAGAAACTGCAAGTGGACATTTGGAGCTCTAATAGGCCTATCGTGGAAAAAGGAATATCTTCAAATAAAAACTACACAGAAGCATTCTGTGAAACTTCTTTCTGATCTGTGCATTCAAATAACAGCGTTGAACCTAACCTTTGATTGAGGAGTTTTCAAACACTCTTTCTTTAGAAACTGCAAGTGGATATTTGGAGCACTATGCGGCCTATCGTAGAAAAAGGAATATCTTCAAATAAAAACTACACAGAAGGATTCTGTGAAACTTCTTTCTGATCTGTGAATTCAACTAACAGAGTTGAAACTTACTTTTGATTGCCGAGTTTTGCAACACTCTTTCTGTAGAAATTGCAAGTGGAAATTTGAGCGTTATCAGGCCTATGGTGGAGAAAGGAATATCTTCAAATAAAAACTCCACAGAAGCATTGTGTGAAACTTTGTACTGATCTGTGCATTCAACTAACAGACTTGAACCTTACTTTTGGTTGAGGAGTTTTGAAACACTCTTTCTGTAGAAACTGCAAGTGGACATTTGGAGCGCTACGCGGCCTATCGTGGAAAAGGAATGTCTTCAAATAAAAACAACACTGAAGCATTCTGTGAAAATTCTTTCTGATGTGTGCATTCAACTAACAGAGTTGAACCTTACTTTTGATGGAAGAGTTTTGAAACACTCTTTCTGTAGAAACTGCAAGTGGACATTTGAAGTGCTATGTGGCGTATCGTGGAAAAAGGAATATCTTCAAATAAAAACTACACAGAAGTATTCTGTGAAACTTCTCTCTGATCTGTGCATTCAACTAACAGAGTTGAACCTTACTTTTGATTGAGCAGTATTGAAACACCCTTTCTGTAGAAACCGCCAGTGGACATTTGGAGCGCTACGCGGCCTATTGTGGAAAAAGGAATATCTTCAAACAAAAAATACACAGAGGAATTCTGTGAAACTTCTTTCTGATCTGTGCATTCAATTAACTGAGTTGAAACTTACTTTTGATTGAGGAGTTTCGAAACAACCTTTCTATAGAATCTGCATTTCGACATTTGGAGCGCTATGCGGCCTATAGTGGAAAACGGAATATCTTCAAATAAAAACTACACAGAATTATTCCATGAAACTTCTTTCTGATCTGTGCATTCAGTTAAAAGAGTTGAACCTTACTTTGGATTGTGAAGTCTTGAAACACTCTTTCTGCAGAAACTTCAAGTGGATATTTTGAGCGCTACGCCGCCTATTGTGGAAAAACGTATATCTTCAAATAAAAACTGCACAGAAGCATTCTGTGAAAGTTCTTTCTGATCTGTGCATTCAACTTACAGAGGTGAACCTTACTTTTGATTGAGGAGTTTTGAAACACTCTTTCTGTAGAGACTGCAAGTGGATATTTGGAGTGCTATGTGGCCTATCGTGGAAAAAGGAATATCTTCAAATAAAAACTACACACAAGCATTCTCTGAAACATCTTTCTGATCTGTGCATTCAACTAACAGAGTTGAACCTTACTTTTGATTGAGTACGTTTGAAACACTCTTTCTGTAGAAACTGTAAGTGGACATTAGGAGCTCTAAGAGGCCTATCGTGGAAAAAGTAATATCTTCAAATAAAAACTACACAGAAGCATTCTGTGAAACTGCTCTCTGATCTGTGCATGCAACTAACAGTGTTGAACCTCACTTTTGATGTAGCAGTTTTGAAACACCCTTTCTGTAGAAACCGCAAGTGGACATTTGGAGCGCTACATGGCCTATCGTGGAAAAAGGAACATCTTCAAATTAAAACTACACAGAAGCATTGTGTGAAACTTTTTACTGAACTGTGCATTCAACTAACAGACTTGAACCTTACTTTTGATTGAGGAGTTTTGAAACACTCTTTCTGTAGAAACTGCAAGTCGACATTTGGAGCGTTACCTGGCCTATTGTGGAAAAAGGAATATCTTCAAATAAAAACTACACAGAAGCATTCTGTGAAACTTCTTTCTGATCTGTGCATTCACCTAATAAGTTGAATTTTACTTTTGAGTGAGGAGTTTTGAAACACCCTTTCTGTAGAACCTGCAAGGTTACATAGGGAGCGCTAAGCTGCCTAATGTAGAAAAAGGATTATCTTCAAATAAAAATTACACAGAAGAATTCTGTGAAACTACTTTCAGATCTGTGCATTCAACTAATGGAGTTTAACCTTACTTTTGATTGAGGAGTTCTGAAACACTCTTTCTGTATAAGCTGCATGTGGATATTTGGAGGGCTACGCATCCTATCGTGGAGAAAGGAATTTCTTCAAATAAAAACTACACAGAAGCATTCTGTGAAACTTCTTTCTGATGTGTGCATTCAACTAACAGAGTTGAACCTTACGTTTGATTGAGGAGTTTTGAAACACTCTTTCTGTATAAACTGCAAGTGGACATTTGGAGCGCTACGTGGCCTATCATGGAAAAGGGAATATCTTCAAATGAAAACTACACAGAAGCATTCTGTGAAACTTCTTTCTGATCTGTTCATTAGAATAACAGAGTTGAAACTTACTTTTTATTGAGGAGTTTTGAAGCACTCTTTCTGTAGAAACTGCAAGTGGACATTTGGAGCCCTACACGGCCTCTCGTGGAAAAAGGAATAACTTCACATAAAAACTGCACAGAAGCATTCTGTGAAACTTCTTTCTGATCTGTGCATTCAACTAACAGAGTTGAACCTTACTTTTGATTGAGGAGTTTTGAGACACTATTTCTGTAGAAACTGCAAGTGGTCATTTGGAGCGATACGCGGCCTATCGTCTAAAGTGTTAAATCTCCAGATAAAAGCTACACAGAAGCATTCTGTGAAACTTCTAGCTGATCTGTGCATTCAACTAACAGCGTTGAACCTTTCTTTTGATTGAGGAGTTTTTAATCACTCTTTCTGTAGAAACTGCTAGTGGACATTTGGAGCGCTACGCGGCCTAACGTGGAAAAAGGAATATCTTCAAATAAAAACTACACAGAAGCATTATGTGAAACTTCTTTCTGATCTCTGCATTCAACTAACAGAGTTGAAATTTACTTTTGATTGAGGAGTTTTGAAACACCTTTTCTGTAGACCCTGCAAGTTGAGATTTGGAGCACTACGCAGCTTATTGCGGAAAAACGATTATCTTCAAATAAAAATTACACAGAATCATTGTGTGAAACTACTTTCTGATCTGTGCATTCAACTAGCAGAGTTGAAACTTACTTTTGATTGAGGAGTTCTGAAACACTCTTTCTTTAGAAACTGCAGGTGGACATTTGGAGCCCTACGCAGCCCATCGTGGAAAGAGGAATATCTTCAAATAAAAACTAGACAGAAGCATTCTGTGAAACTTCTTTTTGATCTGTGCATTCAACTAACACAGTTGAACCTTACCTTTGATTGAGGAGTTTTGAAACACTCTTTCTGTAGAGACTGGAAGTAGAATATTTTGAGCGCTAAGAGGCCTATCGTGCAAAAAGGAATATCATCAAATAAAAACAACACAGAAGCATTCTGTGAAACTTCTTTCTGATCTGTGCATTCAACTAACAGAGTTGAACGTTACTTTTGATTGAGGAGTTTTGAAACACTCTTTCTGTAAAAACTACAAGTGGACATTTGGAGAGACAAGAGACCAATCGTGGAAAAAGTAATATCTTCAAATAAAAACTACACAGAAGCATTCTTTGAAACTTCTTTCTGATCTGTGCATTCAAATAACAGAGTTGAACCTAACTTTTGATTGAGGAGTTTTGAAACTGTCTTTCTGTAGAAATTGCAAGTGGACATTTGGAGCACTTTGTGACCTTTAGTGGAAAAAGTAATATCTTCAAATAAAAATGACACAGAAATATTCTGTGAAACTTCTCTCTGATCTGTGCATTCGACTAAGAGATTTGTAACTTTACTTTTCATTGAGGAGTTTTCAAACACTCTTTCTGTAGAAACTGCAAGTGCACATTTGAAGCGCTACGCGGCCTATGGCGGAAAAAGGAATATCTTCAAATAAAAAGAACACAGAAGCATTCTGTGAAACTTATTTCTGATATGTGAATTCAACTAACAGTGTTGAACCTTACTTTTGATTGAGGAGTTTTGAAACACCCTTTCTGTAGAACATGCAAGTTGACATTTGGAGCGCTACGCAGCCTATTGTGGAAAAAGGAATATCTTTAAATAAAAATTACACAGCATCATTCTGTGAAACTTCTTTCAGATCTGTGCATTCAAATAACAGAGTTGAACCTTACTTTTAATTGAGGATTTTTGAAAAATTCTTTCTGTAGAAACTGCAAGTGGACATTTGGAGTGCTACGCAGTCTATCGTGGAAAAAGGAATATCTTCAAATAAAAACTACACAGAAGCATTCTGTGAAACACCTTTCTGATCTGTGCATTCAACTAACAGAGTTGAACCTTACTTTTGATTGAGTATGTTTGAAACACTCTTTCTGTAGAAACTGCAACTGGACATTTGGAGCTCTAAGTGGCATATCATCGAAAAAGTAATATCTTCAAATAAAAACTACACAGAAGCATTCTGTGAAACTTCTTTCTGATCTGTACATTCAAATAACAGCGTTGAAACTTACCTTTGATTGAGGAGTTTTCAAACACTCTTTCTTTAGAAACTGCAAGTGGACATTTGGAGCGCTTCGCGGCCTATCGTGGAAAAAGGAATATCTTCAAATAAAAACTACACAGAAACATTCTGTGAAACTTCTTTCTGATCTGTGAATTCAACTAACAGAGTCGAACCTTACTTTTGATTGCGGAGTTTTGCAACACTCTTTCTGTAGAAACTGCAAATGGACATTTGGAGTGCTACGAGGCCTATCGTGGAGAAAGGAATATCTTCACATAAAAACTACACAGAAGCATTGTGTGAAACTTTGTACTGATCTGTGCATTCAACTAACAGAGTTGAAACTTACTTTTGATTGAGGAGTTTTGAAACACTCTTTCTGTAGAAACTGCAAGTGGACGTTTGGAGCGCTACGCGGCCTATCGTGGAAAAAGGAATACCTTCAAATAAAAACTACACTGACACATTCTGTGAAAATTCTTTCAGATGTTTGCATTCAACTAACAGAGTTGAACCCTACTTTTGATGTAAGAGTTTTGAAACACTCTTTCTGTAGAAACTGCAAGTGGACATTTGGAGCGCTATGTGGACAATCATGGAAAAAGGAATATCTTCAATTAAAAACTACACAGAAGCATTCTCTGAATCTTCTCTCTGATCTGTGCATTCAACTAACAGTGTTGAACCTCACTTTTGATTGAGCAGTTTTGAAACACCCTTTCTGTAGAAACCGCAAGTGGACATCTGGAGCGCTACGCCGCCTATCATGGAAAAAGGAACATCTTCAAATAAAAACTACACAGAAGCATTGTGTGAAACTTTTTACTGAACTATGCATTCAACTAACAGACTTGAACCTTACTTTTGATTGAGGAGTTTTGAAACACTCTTTCTGTAGAAACTGCAAGTGGACATTTGGAGTGCTACGTGGCCTATCGTGGAAAAAGGAATAACTTCAATTCAAAACTACACAGAAGCATCCTGTGAAACTTCTTTCTTATCCGTGCATTCGACTAACAGGGTTCAACCTTACTTTGATTGAGAAGTTTTGAAACAGTCTTTCTGTAGAAACTGCAAGTGGACATTTGGAGCGCTAAGAGGCCTATGGTGGAAAAAGAAATATCTTCAAATAATAACCACACAGAACAATTCTGTGATACTTCTTTCTGATATGTGCATTCAACTAACAGATTTAAACCTTACTTTTGATTGAGGAGTTTTGAACCACTCTTTCTGTAGAAACTGCAAGTGGAAATTTGGAGCGGTAAGAGTCCTGTCGTGGAAAAAGTAATATCTTCAAATAAAAACTACACAGAAGCATTCTGTGAAACTTCTTTTTGATCTGTGCATTCAACCAGCACAGTTCAACCTTACTTTTGATTGAGGAGTTTTGAAACACTCTTTCTGTAGAAACTGCAAGTGGACATTTGGAGTGCAACTTGGACTACTGTGGAAAAAGGAATATCTTCAAATACAAACTACACAGAAGCATTCTGTGAAACTTCTTTCTGATCTGTGCATTAGACTAACAGAGTTGAACGTTACTTTTGATTGAGGAGTTTTGAAACTCTCTTTCTATAGATACAGCAAGGGAACATTTGGAACGATACGCGACCTATCGTGGAAAAAGGAATATCTTCAAATAAAAAAAACACAGAAGCATTCAGTGTAACATCTTTCTGCTCTGTGCATTTAACTAACAGAGTTGAACCTTACTTTTGATTGAAGAGTTTTGAAACACCCTTTCTGTAGAAACTGCAAGTGGACATTTGGAGCACGACACAGCATATCGTGGAAAAAGGAATATCTTCAAATGAAAACTACACAGAAGCATTCTGTGAAACTTATTTCTGATATGTGCATTCGACTAACAGAGTTGAACCTTACTTTTGATTGACGAGATTTGAAGCACTCTTTCTGTAGAAACTGCAAGTGAATATTTGGAGCGCTTAGAGGCCTATCGTGGAAAAAGGAATATCTTCAAATAAAAACTACACAGAAGCATTCTGTGAAACTTCTATCTGATCTGTGCATTCAACTAACAGAGTTGAACTTTGCTTTTGATTGAGGAGTTTTGAAACACTCTTTCTTTAGAAACTGCAGGTGGACATTTGGAGAGGTAAGAGGCCTATCGTGGAAAAAGTATATCTTCAAATAAAAACCACACAGAAGCATTCTGTGAAACTTCTTTCTGATCTGTGCATTCGACAAACAGAGTCGAACCATACTTTTGATTGAGGAGATTTGAAACACTCTTTATTTAGAAACTGCAATGGACATTTTAGTGCTACATGGCCTATCATGGAAAAAGGAGTATCTTCAAATAAAAACTACACAGAAGCATTCCGTGAAATTTTTTTCTGATCTGTGCATTCAACTAACAGATTTGAAGCTTACTTTTGATTGAGGAGTATTGAAACACTATTTCTGTAGAAACTGCAAGTGGACATTTGGAGTGCTACTCAGCCTATCGTGGATAAAGGAATTTCTTCAAATAAAAACTACACAGAAGCATTCTGTGAAACTTCTTTCTGATCTCTGCGTTCAACTAACAGAGTTGAACCTTACTTTTGATTGAGGAGTTTTGAAATACTCTTTCTGTAGAAACTGCAAGTGGACATTGGGAGCACTACGCCACCTGTCGTGGAAAAAGAAATACCTTCAAATAAAAACTACCCAGAAGCATTCTGTGAAACTTCTTCCAGATCTGTGCATTCAACTAACAGAGTTGAACATTACTTTTGATTGAGGAGTTTTGAAACACTCTTTCTGTAGAACCTGCAAAGTGGAAATTTGGAGCAGTAAGAGGCCTATCATGGAAAAAGGAATATCTTCAATTAAAAACTACACAGAATCATTCTGTGAAACTTCTTTATGATCTGTGCCTTCAACTAACAGAGTTGAACCTTACTTTTGATTGAGGAGTGTTGAAACACTCTTTCTGTAGAAACAGAAAGCGGACATTTGTAGCGCTACGCGGCCTATGGTGGAAAAAGGAATATCTTAAAGTAAAAACTACACAGAAGCATTCTGTGAAACTTCTTTCTGATCTGTGCATTCAACAAACAGAGTTGAACCTTACTTTTGATTGAGGAGTTTTGAAATACTCTTTCTGTAGAAACTGCAAGTGGACATTGGGAGCGCTACGCCACCTGTCGTGGAAAAAGAAATACCTTCAAATGAAAACTACCCAGAAGCATTCTGTGAAACTTCTTTCAGATCTGTGCATTCAACTAACAGAGTTGAACATTACTTTTGATTGAGGAGTTTTGAAACACTCTTTCTGTAGAAACTGCAAGTGGACATTTGGAGCGGTAAGAGGCCTATCGTGGAAAAGTATATATTCAAATATACACCACAGAGAAGCATTCCGTGAAACTTGTTTCTGATCTGTGCATTCGACAAACAGAGTTGAAACTTACTTGTGATTGAGGAGCTTTGAAACACACTTTATGTAGAAACTGCAATGGACATTTGGAGCGCTACGTGGCCTGTCATGGAAAAAGGAAAATCTTCAAATAAAAACAACACGGAAGAATTCTGTGAAATTTCTTTCTGATGTGTGCATTCAACTAACAGAATTGAACCTTACTTTTGATTGAGGAGTATTGAAGCACTCTTTCTGTAGAAACTGCAAGTGGACATTTGGAGTGCTACTCAGCCAATCGTGGAAAAAGAAATTTCTTCAAATAAAAACTACACACAAGCATTGTGTGAAACTTCTTTCTGATCTCTGTGTTCAACTAACAGAGTTGAACCTTACTTTTGATTGAGGAATTTAGAAACACTCTTTCACTAGAAACTGCAAGTGGACATTTGGAGGGCTACGCAGCCTATCGTGGAGAAAGGAATATCTTCATATAAAAACTACACAGAAGCATTCTGTGAAACTTCTTTCTGATCTGTGCATTCAACTAACAGAGTTGAACCTTACTTTTGATTGAGAAGTTTTGAAACACTCTCTGTAGAAACTGCAAGTGGACATTGGAGCGCTACGTGTCCTATTGTGGAAAAACAAATATCTTCAAATAAAAACTACACGGAAGCTTTCTGTGAAACTTCATTCTGATCTGTGAATTCAACTAACAGAGTTGAACCTTACTTTTGATTGATGAGATTTGAAACCGTCTTTCTGTAGAAACTGCAAGTGGACATTTGGAGCGCTAAGAGGACTTTCGTGGAAAAAGGAATATCTTCAAATAAAAACTACACAGAAGCATTCTGTGAAACTTCTTTCTGATCTATGCATTCATCAAACAGAGTGAACATACTATGAGGTTGAAACCTTCTAGAAACTGCAATGACTTGGAGCGGTAAAGCTATCTGAAAAATATTCAAAAAAACACAGAAACATTTGAAACTTGTTTCTGATTGTGCATTGAAAACAGAGTTGAAACTTACTTGTGATTGAGGAGCTTTGAAACACACTTTATGTTGAAACTGCAATGGCCATTCGGAGCGCTAAGGGGCATAAAGTGGAAAAAGGAATATCTTCAAATAAAAACAACACAGAAGCATTCTGTGAAATTTCTTTCTGATCTGTGCATTCAACTAACAGAATTGAACCTTACTTTTGATTGAGGAGTATTGAAGCACTCTTTCTGTAGAAAGTGCAAGTGGACATTTTGAGCGCTACTCAGCCAATCGTGGAAAAAGAAATTTCTTCAAATAAAAACTACACACAAGCATTCTGTGAAACTTCTTTCTGATCTCTGTGTTCAACTAACAGAGTTGAACCTTACTTTTGATTGAGGAGTTTAGAAACACTCTTTCACTAGAAACTGCAAGTGGACATTTGGAGGGCTACGCGGCCTATCGTGCAGAAAGGAATATCTTCATATAAAAACTGCACAGAAGCATTCTGTGAAACTTCTTTCTGATCTGTGCATTCAACTAACAGAGTTGAACCTTACTTCTGATTGAGAAGTTTTGAAACACTCTTTCTGTAGAAACTGCAAGTGGACATTTGGAGCGCTACGTGTCCTATCGTGGAAAAATGAATATCTTCAAATAAAAACTACACGGAAGCTTTCTGTGAAACTTCATTCTGATGTGTGAATTCAACTAACAGAGTTGAACCTTACTTTTGAGTGAGGAGTTTTGTAACACTCTTTCTGTAGAAACTGCAAGCATACATTTGGAGCGCTACGCATCCTATCGTGGAAAAAGGAATATCTTCAAAGAAAAACTACACTGAAGCATTCTGTGAAAACTCTTTCTGATCTGTGCATTCGACTAGCAGAGTTGAACCTTACTTTTAATAGAGTAGATTTCAAACACTCTTTCTGTAGAAACTGCAAGTGGCCATTTGGAGCCCTAAGAGCCCTATCGTGGAAAAAGGAATATCTGGAGGTGGAGCCAAGATGGCCGAAAGGAACAGCTCCGGTCTCCAGCTCCTAGCCCCAGTGACACAGAAGATGGGTGATTTCAGCATTTCTGCTTGAGGTACCGGAATCATCTCACTTGGGAGTGCCTAAGAGTGGGTACAGGACAGTCGGTGAAGTGCACTGTGTGCAAGCCGAAGGAGGGCGAGGCATTGCCTCACTTGGGAAGGGCAAGGGGTCAGGGAGTTCCCTTTCCTAGTCAAAGAAAGGGGAAACAGACGGCACCTGGAATATCGGGTCAGTCCCATCCTAATACTACACTTTCCCAAAGGGCCTGGAAAACGGCACACTAGGAGATTGTGTCCCGCACCTGGCTTGGAGGGTCCTATGCCCAAGGAGTCTCACTGATTGCTAGCACAGCAGTCTGAGATCAAGCTGCAAGGCGGCAGCGAGGCTGGGGGAGGGGCGCCCGCCATTGCCCAGGCTTGCTTAGGTAAACAAAGCAGCCAGGAAGCTCGAACTGGGTGGAGCCCACCACAGCTCAAGGAGGCCTGCCTGCCTCTGTAGGCTCCACCTCTGGGGGCAGGGCACAGACAAACAAAAACTCAGCAAGAAACTCCACAGACTTAAATGTCCCTGTCTGACTGACAGCTTTGAAGAGAGTAGTGGTTCTCCCAGCACGCAGCTGGAGATCTGAGAACAGACAGACTGCCTCCTAAAGTGGGTCCCTCACCCCTGAGCAGCCTAACTGGGAGGCACCGCCCCACTAGGGACAGACTGACACCTCATTCAACTGGGTAGTCCTATGAGACAAAACTTTCAGAGGAACTATCAGACAGCTGAATTTGTGGTCTCATGAAAATCCGCTGTTCTGCAGCCACCGCTGCTGACACCCAGCCAAACAGGGTCTGGAGTGGACCTCTAGCAAACTCCAACAGGCCTGCAGCTGAGGGTCCTCTCTGGTAGAAGGAAAACTAACAAACAGAAAGGACATCCACACCAAAAGCCCATCTGTACATCACCATCATCAAAGACAAAAAGTAGATAAAACCACAAAGATGGGGAAAATACAGAGCAAAAAATCTAGAAACTCCAAAAAACAGAGCACCTCTCTTCCTCCAAAGGAACGCAGTTCCTCACCAACAATAGAACAAAGCTGGATGGAGGATGACTTTGACAAGTTGAGAGAAGAAGGCTTCAGACAATCAAACTACTCTGAGCTACGAGAGGAAATTCAAAACAATAGCAAAGAAGTTAAAAACTTTGAAAAAAAATTAGAAGAATGGATAACTAGAATAACCAATGGAGAGAAGGGCTTAAAGGAGCTGATGGAGCTGAAAGCCAAGTTTCGAGAACTACGCGAAGATTGCAGAAGCCTCAGTAGCAGATGCGATCAACTGGAAGAAAGGGTATCGCTGATGGAAGATGAAATGAATGAAATAAAGAGAGAAGGGAAGTTTAGAGAAAAAAGAATAAAAAGAAATGAACAAAGCCTCCAAGAAATTTGGGACTATGTGAAAAGACCAAACCTACGTCTGATTGGTGTACCCGAAAATGATGGGGAGAATGGAACCAAGTTGGAAAACACTCTGCAAGATATTATCCAGGAGAACTTCCCCAATCTAGCAAGGCAGGCCAGCATCCAGATTCAGGAAATACAGAGAACGCCACAAAGATACACCTCGAGAAGGGCAACTCCAAGACACATTATTGTCAGATTCACCAAAGTTGAAATGAAGGAAAAAATGTTAAGGGCAGCCAGAGAGAAAGATCGGGTTACCCACAAAGGGAAGCCCATCAGACTAACAGCTGATCTCTCAGCAGAAACTCTACAAGCCAGAAGAGAGTGGGGGCCGATATTCAACATTCTTAAAGAAAAGAATTTTCAACCCAGAATTTCCTATCCCACCAAACTGAGCTTCATAAGTGAAGGAGAAATAAAATACTTTACAGACAAGCAAATGCTGAGTGATTTTGTCACCACCAGGCCTGCCCTAAAAGAGCTCCTGAAGGAAGCACTAAACATGGAAAGGAACAATCGGTACCAGCCACGGCAAAGACACGCCAAATTGTAAAGACCATCGAGGCTAGGAAGAAACTATAGCAACTAACGAGCAAAATAACCAACTAACATCATAATGACAGGATCATATTCACACATAACAATATTAACGTTTAATGTAAATGGGCTAAATGCTCCAATCAAAAGACACAGACTGGCAAACTGGATAAGGAGTCAGGACCCATCAGTGTGCTGTATTCAGGAAACCCATCTCACGTGCAGAGACACACATAGACTCAAAATAAAGGGATGGAGGAAGATCTATCAAGCAACTGGAAAACAAAAAAAGGCAGGGGTTGCAATCCTAGTCTCTGATAAAATAGACTTTAAACCAACAAAGATCAAAAGAGACAAAGAAGGCCATTACATAATGGTAAAGGGATCAATTCAACAAGAAGAGCTAACTATCCTAAATATATATGCACCCAACACAGGAGCACCCAGATTCATAAAGCAAGTCCTCGGTGACCTACAAAGGGACTTAAACTCCCACACAATAATAATGGGAGATTTTAACACCCCACTGTCAACATTAGACAGATCCATGAGACAGAAAGTTAACAAGGATATCCAGGAATTGAACTCAGCTCTACATAAAGTGGACCTAATAGACATCTACAGAACTCTCCACCCCAGGTCCACAGAATATACATTTTTTTCAGCACCACACCACACCTATTCCAAAATTGACCACATAGTTGGAAGTAAAGCTCTCCTCAGCAATTGTAAAAGAACAGAAATTATAACAAACTGTCTCTCAGACCACAGTGCAATCAAACTAGAACTCAGGATTAAGAAACTCACTCAAAACCGCTCAACTACATGGAAACTGAACAACCTGCTCCTGAATGACTCTTGGGTACATAATGAAATGAAGGCAGGAATAAAGATGTTCTTTGAAACCAACGAGAACAAAGACACAACATACCAGAATCTCTGGGACACGTTCAAAGCAGTGTGTAGAGGGAAATTCATAGCACTAAATGCCCACAAGAGAAAGCAGGAAAGATCCAAAATTGACACCTTAACATCACAATTAAAAGAACTAGAAAAGCAAGAGCAATCATATTCAAAAGCTAGCAGAAGGCTAGAAATAACTAAAATCAGAGCAGAACTGAAGGAAATAGAGACACAAAAAACCCTTCAAAAAATTAATGAAGCCAGGAGCTGGTTTTTTGAAAAGATCAACAAAATTGATCGACCGCTAGCAAGACTATTAAAGAGGAAAATAGAGAAGAATCAAATAGATGCAATAAAAAACGAAAAAGGGGATATCACCACCAATCCCACAGAAATACAATCTACCATCAGAGAATACTACAAACACCTCTATGCAAATAAACTAGAAAATCTAGAAGAAATGGAAAAATTCCTCGACAAATACACCCTCCCAAGACTAAACCAGGAAGAAGTTGAATCTCCGAATAGACCAATAACAGGTTCTGAAATTGTGGCAATAATCAATAGCTTACCAACCAAAAAGAGTCCAGGACCTGATGGATTCACAGCTGAATTCTACCAGAGGTACAAGGAGGAACTGGTACCATTCCTTCTGAAACTATTCCAATCAATAGAAAAAGAGGGAATCCTCCCTAACACATTTTATGAAGCCAGCATCGTCCTGATACCAAAACCTGGCAGAGACATAACCAAAAAAGAGAATTTCAGACCAATATCCTTGATGAACATTGATGCAAAAATCCTCAATAAAATACTGGCAAACCGAATCCAGCAGCACATCAAAAAGCTTATCCACCATGATCAAGTGGGCTTCATCCCTGGGATGCAAGGCTGGTTCAACATACGCAAATCAATAAATGTAATCCAGCTTATAAACAGAACCAAAGACAAAAACCACATGATTATCTCAATAGATGCAGAAAAGGCCTTTGACAAAATTCAACAGCCCTTCATGCTAAAAACTCTCAATAAATTAGGTATTGATGGGACGTATCTCAAAATAATAAGAGCTATCTACGACAAACCCACAGCCAATATCATACTGAATGGGCAAAAACTGGAAGCATTCCCTCTGAAAACTGGCACAAGACAGGGATGCCCTCTCTCACCGCTCCTATTCAACATAGTGCTGGAAGTTCTGGCCAGAGCAATCAGGCAGGAGAAGGAAATAAAGGGTATTCAATTAGGAAAAGAGGCGGTCAAATTGTTCCTGTTTGCAGATGACATGATTGTATATCTAGAAAACCCCATTGTCTCAGCCCAAAATCTCCTTAAGCTGATTAGCAACTTCAGCAAAGTCTCAGGATACAAAATTAATGTACAAAAATCACAAGCATTCTTGTACACCAATCACAGACAAACAGAGAGCCAAATCATGAGTGAACTCCCATTCACAATTGCTTCAAAGAGAATAAAATACCTAGGAATCCAACTTACAAGGGATGTGAAGGACCTCTTCAAGGTGAACTACAAACCACTGCTCAATGAAATAAAAGAGGATACAAACAAATGGAAGAACATTCCATGCTCATGGGTTGGAAGAATCAATATCGTGAAAATGGCCATACTGCCCAAGGTAATTTATAGATTCAATGCCATCCCCATCAAGCTACCAATGACTTACTTCACAGAATTGGAGAAAACTACTTTAAAGTTCATATGGAACCAAAAAAGAGCCCGCATCACCAAGTCAATCTTAAGCCTAAAGAACAAAGCTGGAGGCATCACGCTGCCTGACTTTAAACTATACTACAAGGCTACAGTAACCAAAACAGCATGGTACTGGTACCACAACAGAGACATAGATCAATGGAACAGAACAGAGCCCTCAGAAATGATGCTGCATATCTACAACTATCTGATCTTTGACAAACCTGACAAAAACAAGAAATGGGGAAAGGATTCCTTATTTAATAAATGGTGCTGGGAAAACTGGCTAGCCATATGTAGAAAGCTGAAACTGAATCCTTCCTTACACCTTATACAAAAATTAATTCAAGATGGTTTAAAGACTTATATGTTAGACCTAAAACCTTTAAAATCCTACAAGAAAACCTAGGCAATACCATTCAGGACACATGCATGGGCAAGGACTTCATGTCTAAAACACCAAAAGCAATGGCAACAAAAGCCAAAATCGACAAATGGGATCTCATTAAACTAAAGAGCTTCTGCACAGCAAAAGAAACTACCATCAGAGTGAACAGGCAACCTACAGAATGGGAGAAAATTTTTGCAACCTACTCATCTGACAAAGGGCTAATATCCAGAATCTACAATGAACTCAAACAAATTTACAAGAAAAAAACAAACAACCCCATCAAAAAGTGGGCAGAGGACATGAACAGACACTTCTCAAAAGAAGACATTTATGCAGCCAAAAAACACATGAAGAAATGCTCATCATCACTGGCCATCAGAGAAATGCAAATCAAAAGCACAGTGAGATAGCATCTCAAACCAGTTAGAATGGCCATCATTAAAAAATCAGGAAACAACAGGTGCTGGAGAGGATGTGGAGAAACAGGAACACTTTTACACTGTTGGTGGGACTGTAAACTAGTTCAACCATTGTGGAAGTCAGTGTGGCGATTCCTCAGGGATCTCAAACTAGAAATACCATTTGACCCAGCCATCCCATTACTGGGTATATACCCAAAGGACTATAAATCATGCTGCTATAAAGACACATGCACACGTATGTTTATTGCGGCACTATTCACAATAGCAAAGAGTTGGAACCAACACAAATGTCCAACAACGATAGACTGGATTAAGAAAATGTGGCACATATACACCATGGAATACTATGCAGCCATAAAAAATGATGAGATTGTGTGCCTTGTAGGGACATGGATGAAACTGGAAAACATCATTCTCAGTAAACTATCACAAGGAAAAAAAACCAAACACCACATGTTCTCACTCATAGGTGGGAATTGAACAATGAGAACTCATGGACACAGGAAGGGGAATATCACACTCTGGGGACTGTTGTGGGGTGGAGGGAGGGGGGAGGGACAGCATTAGGAGATACACCTAATGCTAAATGACGGAAAAAGGAATATCTTCAAGTAAAAACTACACAGAAGCAATGTGTGAAACTTCTTCCTGATCTGTGCATTCAACTAACAGAGTTGAACATTGCGTTTGAATGAGGAGTTCTGAAACACTCTTTCTGTAGAACCTGCACGTGAACATTTGTAGCTGTAATAGGCCTATCGTGGAGAAAGTAACATCTTCAAATAAAAACTGTACAGAATCGTTCTGTGAAACTTGATTCTGATCTTTGCATTCAACTAACAGAGTTGAGCATTACTTTTGATTGAGATGTTTTGAAACACTCTTTCTGTAGAAACTGCAAGTTGACATTTGGAGCGCTAAGCAGCCTATCGTGGATAAAGGAATAACTTCAAATAAAAACTAAACAGAAGAATTCTGTGAAACTTCTTTCTGAAATGTGCATTCAACTGACAGAATTGAAACTTACTTTAGATTCAGGAGTTTTGAAACACTTTTTCTGTAGAAACTGCAAGTGGACATTTGGAGCAATAGGTGACCTATCGTGGGAAAAGGAATATCTTCAAATAAAAACTACACAGAAGCATTCTGTGAAACTAGATTTCGTTCTGTGAATTCAACTGACAGAGTTGAAGTTAACTTTTGATTGAGCAGTTCTGAAACAGTCTTTCGGTAGAAACTGCAAGTGGACATTCAGAGCGCGAACGGGCCTCTAGTGGAAAAAGGAATAACTTCAAATAAAAACTACACAGAAGCATTCTGTGAAACTACTTTCTGATCTGTGTATTCAACTGACAGAGTAGAAGATTACATTTCATTGAGCAGTTCTGAAACACTCTTTCTGTAGAAACTGAAAGTGGCCATTTGGTGCGCTAAGGGGCCTATAGTGGAAAAAGAATTATCTTCAAATTAAAACTACACAGAAGCATTCTCTGAAATTTCTCTCTGTTCTGTGCATTCAACTAACAGAGTTAAAGCTTACTTTTGATTGAACATTTCTGAAACACTATTTCTGTAGAAACTGCGAGTGGACATACGGAGCGCTAAGGGACCTATAGTGGAAAAAGTAATATCTTCAAATAAAAACTACACAGAAGAATTCTGTGAAATTGCTTTCTGTTCTGTGCATTCAACTAACAGAGTTGAACCTTACTTTTGATTGAGCAGCTCTGAAACACTCTTTCGGTGGAAACTGCAAGTGGACATTCAGAGCGCTAAGGGTCCTAAACTGGAAAAAGGAATATCTTCAAATAAAAACTACACAGAAGCATTCTGTGGAACTTCTTCCTGTTCTGTGCATTCAACTAACAGCGTTGCAACTTACTTTTGATTCAGCAGTTCTGAAACACGATTTCTGTGGAAACTGCAAGTGCACATTCGGAGCACTAAGGGGCCTATAGTGGAAAAAGGAATATTTTCAAATAAAAACCACACGGAAGCATTCTTTGAAACTTCTTTCTGTTCTCTGCATTCAACTAACAGAGTTGAAACTTTCTTTCAATTGAGGAGTTCTGAAAAACGTTTTCTGTAGAAACTGCAAGTGGACTTTTGGAGCGCTAAGTGCCCTACAGTGGAAAAAGGAATATCCTCAAATAAAAACTACACAGAAGCATGCTGTGAATCTTCTTTCTATTCTGTGCATTCAACTAACAGAGTTGAAGCTTACTTTATATTGAGAAGTTCTGAAACACTCTTTCTGTAGAAACTGCAATTGGACATTCGGAAAGCAAAGGGACCTATAGTGGAAAAAGGAATATCCCCAAATAAAAACTACACAGAAGGATTCACTGAAACTTCTTTCTCTTCTGTGCATTTTACTGACATAGGTGAAGATCACTTTTCATTGGGCAGTTCTGAAACACTCTTTCTGTAGAAACTGCAAGTGGACATTCGGAACGCCAAGGGGCCTACAGTGGAAAAAGGAATACCTTCAAATAAAAACTACACAGAAGTATTCTGTGAAACTTGTTTCTGTTCTGTGCATTCAACTAACAGAGTTGAAGCTTACATTTGATGTAGCAGTTCTGAAACACTCTTTGTGTAGAAACTGCAAGTGGACATTCAGTGCGCTAAGGGGCCTTTAGTGGAAAAAGTAATACCTTCAAATAAAAACTAGACAGAAGCATTCCGTGAAACTTCTTTCTGTTCTGCGCATTCATCTAACAGAGCTGAAGCTTACTTTTGATTGTGCAGTTCTGCAACACTCTTTCTGTAGAAACTGCAAGTGGACATTCGGAGCACTAAGGGGCCTGTAGTGGAAAAAGGAACATCTTCAAATAAAAACTACACAGAAACATTTTGTGAAACTTCTTTCTGTTCTGTGCATTGAACTAACAGAGTTGAAGCTTACTTTTGATTGAGAAATTAGGAAACACTATTTCTATAGAAACTGCAAGTGGACATTCGGAGCGCTCAGAGGCCTATAATGGAAAAAGGAATATCTTCTAATAAAAACTACACAGAAGCATTCTGTGAAACTTGGTTCAGTTCTGTGCATTCACCTAACAGATTTGAAGCTTAATTTTGAGAGAGCTATTTTGAAACACTATTTCTGTAGAAAATGCAAGTTGACATTCGGAGCACTAAGGGGCCCAGAGTGAAAAAAGGAATATCTTCATAGAAAAAGTACACAGAAGCATTATGTGAAACTTGTTTCTGTTCTGTGAGTTCAACTAACAGAGTGGAAGCCTAGTTATGATTGAGCAGTTGTGAAACACTCTTTCTGTAGAAACTGCACGTGGACATTCGGAGCGCTAAGGAGCATATAGTGTAAAAAGGAATATCCTCAAATAAACACTACAGAGAAGCATTCTGTGAAACTTTTTTTTGTTCTGAGTATTCAACTAACAGAGTTGAAGCTTACCTTTGATGGAGGAGTTCTGAAACACTCTTTCTGTAGAAAGTGTAAGTGGACATTCGGAGTGCTAAGGGGCCTATAGTGGAAAAAGGAATATCTTCAAATAAAATCTTGACAGAAGCATTCTGTGAAACTTCTTTCTGTTCTGTGCATTCAACTAACAGTGGTGAAGCTTACTTTTGATTGAGCAGTTCTGAAACACTCAGTAGAAACTGCAAGTGGACATTCGGAGGGCTAAGGCATCTATAGTGGAAAAACTAATATCTTCAAATAAAAACTACACAGAAGCATTCTGTGAAACTTCGTTCTCTTCTGTGTATTCAACTAACAGAGTTGAAGCTTACTTTTGATTGAGCAGTTCTGAAGCACTATTCCTGTAGAAACTGCAAGTGGACATTCGTAGCGCTAAGGGGTCTATAGTGGAAAAAGGAATATCTTAAAATAAAAACTTCACAGAAGCATTCTGTGAAACTACTTTCTGTTCTGTGCATTCAACTAACAGAGGTGAAGCTTACATTTGATTGAGCAGATCTGAAACACTCTTTCTGTAGAAACTGCAAGTGGCTTTCAGAGCGCTAAGGGGCCTCTAGTGGAAAATGGAATAACGTCAAATAAAAACTACACAGTAGCATTCTGTGAAATTTCTTTCTGTTCTTTATATTCAACTAACAGAGCAGAAGCTTACTTTTGATTGAGCTGTTCCGAAACACATTTTCTGTAGAAACTGCAAGCTGACATTCGGAGAGCTAAGGGGCCTATAATGGAAAAAGGAATATCTACAAATAAAAACTACACAGAAGCATTCTGTGAAAATACTTTCTGTTCCGAGCATTCAACTAACAGGGTTCAATCTTACTTTGAATTGAGCAGTTCTGAAAAACCCTTTCAGTAGTAACTGCAAGTGAACATTGAGAGGGCTAAGGAGCCTAGAGTGAAAAAAGAAATATCTTCAGATAAAAACTACTCAGAAGCATTCTGTGAAGCTTTTTTCTGTTCTGTGCATTCACCTAACAGAGTTGAAGCTGACTTTTGATTGAGCAGGTCTGAAACACTCTTTCTGTAGAAACTGCAAGTGGACATTCAGAGCGCTAAGGGGCATATAGTGGAAAAAGGAATATCTCCAAATAAAAACTACACAGAAGCGTTCTGTGAAACTTCGTTCTGTTCTATGCATTCAACTAACAGAGTTGAAGCTAACTTTTGATAGAGCAGTTCTGAAACACTCTTTCTGTAGAAACTGCAAGTGGACATTCGGAGCGCTAAGGGGACTACAGAGGAAAAAGGAATATCTTCAAATAAAAACTACACAGAAGCATTCTGTGAAACCTCTTTTTGTTCTGTGCATTCAAAAAACAGAGATAAAGCTTTCTTTTGATTGAGAAGTTCTGAAACACTCTTTCTGTAGAAACTGCAAGTGGACATTCGGAGCGCTAAGGGGCCTATAGTGGAAAAAGATTATCCTCAAATAAAAACTACACAGAACATTCTGTGAAACTTCTGTCTGTTCTGTACATTCAACTAACAGAGTTGAAGTTTACTTTTGATTGAGCAGTTCTGAAACACTGTTTCTATAGAAACTGCAAGTGGAAAATAGGAGCGCTAAGGGGCCTATAGTGGAAAAAGGAATATCTTCAAATAAAAACTGCACAGAAGAATTCTGTGAACCTTGTTTCTCTTCCGTGCATTCAAATAACAGAGTTGAAGCTTACTTTTGATTGAGCAGTTCTGAAACACTCTTTCTGTAGAAACTGCAAGTGGACAATCAGAATACTAAGGGGCCTATAGTGGAAAAACGAATATCTTCAAACAAAATCTACACAGAAGCATTCTGTGAAACTTCCTTCTGTTCTGTGCATTCAACTAACAGAGTTGAAGCTTACTTTTGATTGAACAGTTCTCAAACACTGTTTCTGTAGAAACTGCAAGTGGACATTCGGAGCACTAAGGGGCATACAGTGGAAAGAGGAATATCCTCAAATAAAAACTACACAGTAGCATTCTGTGAAGCTTGTTTCTGTTCCGTGCATTAAACGAACAGTGTGGAAGCTTACTTTTGATTGACCAGTTCTGAAACACTGTTTCTGTAGAAACAGCAAGTGGACATTCCGAGCACTAGGGGGCCTTTAGTGGAAAAAGAATTTCCCTCAAATAAAAACTACAGAGTAGCATTATGTGAAACTACTTTCTGTTCTGTGCATTCAACTAACACAGTTGAAGCTTACTTTTGATTGAGCAGTTCTGAAACACTCTTTCTGTCGAAACTGCAAGTGGACATTCAGAGCGCTAAGGGGCCTATAGTGGAAAAAGGAACATCTTCATATAAAAACTACACAGAATCATTCTGTGAAACTTCGTTCTGTGCTCTCTGTTCAACGAACAGAGTTGAAGCTTAGTTTTGATACAGCAGTTCTGATACACTCTTTCTGTAAAAACTGCAAGTGGAGAGTCGGAGCGCTAAGGTGCCTATAGTTGAAAAAGGAATAACCTCAAATAAAAACTACACAGAAGCATTCTGTGAAACTACTTTCTGTTCGGTGAATTCAACAAAAAGAGTTTAATCTTACTTTTGACTGATCAGTTCCGAAACACTCTTTCTGTAGAAACTGCAAGTGGACATTCGGAGCGCTAAAGGGCATATAGTGGAATAAGGAACATCCTCAAATAAAAACTACACAGAAGCATTTAGTGAACCTTCTTTGTCTTCTGGGCATTAAACTGACAGAGGTGAAGATTGCTTTTGATTGAGCAGTTCTGAAACACTCTTTCTGTAGGAACTGCAAGTGGACATTTGGAGCGCTAAGCGGCCTACAGTGGAAAAAGGAATATCTTCAAATAAAATCTACACAGAAGCATTCTGTGAAAATTTTTTCTGTTCTCTGCATTCAACTGACACAGTTGAAGTTTACTTTTGATTGAGAAGTTCTGAAACACTCTTCCTGTAGAAACTGCAAGTGAACATTCAGAGCTCTAAGGGACCTATAGTGAAAAAAGAAATATCCTCAAATGAAAACTACAAAGAAGCATTCTGTGAAATTTCTTACTGTTCTGTGCATTCAACTAACAGAGTTGAACCTTACTTTTGATTCAGCAGTTCTGAAACACACTTTCTGTAGAAACCGCAAGTGGACATTTGGAGCGCTAAGGGGCCTGTAGTGGAAAAAGGAATATCTTCAAATAAAAACTACACAGAAACATTCTGTGAAACTTCTTTCTGTTCTGTGCATTCAACTAAATTATTTGTAGCTTACTTTTGATTGAGCGGTTCTGAAACACATTTTCTGTAGAAACTGCAAGTGGACTTTCGGAGAGCTAAGGGGCCCATTGTGCAAAAAGGAATATCTACAAATAAAAAGTACACAGAAGCATTCTGTGAAAATTTTTTCTGTTTTGTGCATTCAACTAACAGATTTGAAGCTTACTTTTGATTGAGCAGTTCTGAAACACTCTTTCTGTAGAAATTGCAAGTGAACATTCTGAGCGCTTAGGAGCCTACAGTGGAAAAAGAAATATCTTCAAATAAAAACTACACAGAAGCATTCTTTGAAGCTTGTTTCTGTTCCGTGCATTAAACGAAGAGTGTGGAAGCTTACTTTTCATTGAGCAGTTCTGAAACACTGTTTCTGTAGAAACTGCAGGTGGACATTCGGAGCACTAAGGGGCCAATAGTGGAAAAAGAATTACTCTCAAATGAAAACTACACAGAAGCATTCTCTGAAACGTCTTTCTGTTCTGTGCATTCAACTAACATAGCTGAAGCTTACTTTTGATTAAGCAGTTCAGAAGTACTCTTTCTGTAGAAACTGCAATTGGACATTCGGAGCGCTAAGGGGCCTGTGGTGGAAAAAGGAACATCTTCAAATAAAAACTCCACAGAAGCATTGTGTGAAACTTCGATCTGTTCTGTGTTCAACTAACAGTGTTGAAGCTTACTTTTGATTGAGCAGTTCTGATACACTCATTCTGTAGAAACTGCAAGTGGACATTCAGAGCGCTAAGGGTCATATAGTGGAAAAAAGAATAACCTCAAATAAAAACAACACAGAAGAATTCTGTGAAACTTTTTTCCATTCTGTGCATTCAACTAACAGAGTTGAAGCTTACCATTGATGGAGCAGTTTTGAAACACTCTTTCTGTAGAAACTGCATGTGGACACTCAGAGCGCTAAGGGTCCTACAGTGGAAAAAGGAATATCTTCAAATAAAAACTTCACAGAAGCATTCTGTGAAACTAATTTCTGTTCTGTGCATTCAACTAACAGAGTTGAAGCTTACATTTGATTGAGTAATTATGAAACCCTATTTCTGTAGAAACTGCAAGTGGACATTCAGAGTGCAAACGGGCCTATACTGGACAAAGGAATATCTTCAAATAAAAACTACACAGAAGCATTCTCTGAATCTCATTTCTGTTCTGTGCATTCACCTAAGAGAGTTGAAGCTTACTTTTGATTGAGCAGTTCTGAAACACTCTTTCTGTAGAAACTGCAACTCGACATTCAGAGCACTAAGGGGCCAATAGTGGAAAAAGGAATATCTCCAAATAAAAACTACACAGAAGCGTTCTGTGAAACTTCGTTCTGTTCTGTGCACTCAACTAACACAGTTGAAGTTTACTTTTGAGTGAGCAGTTCTGAAACACTCTTTCTGTAGATACTCCAAGTGGACATTTGGAGCGCTAAGAAGCCTATAGTGGAAAATGAATATCTTCAAATAAAAACTACACAGAAGCATTCTGTGAAACTTCTTTCTGTTCTGTGCATTCAACCAACAGAATTGAAGCTTACTTTTGATTGAGCAGTTCTGAAACACTCTTTCTGTAGAAACTGCAAGTGGACTTTCAGAACGCTAAGGGGCCTATAGTGGAAAAACGAATATCTTCAAACAAAAAACTACACAGAAGCATTCTGTGAAACTTTGTTCTGTTCTGCACATTCAACTAACAGAGTGGAAGCTTACTTTTGATTGAGCAGTTGTGAAACGCTCTTGTTGTAGAAACTGCAGTTGGACTTTCGGAGTGTGAAGGAGCCTACAGTGGAAAAAGTAATATCTTCAAATAAAAACTACGCAGAAGTATTCTGTGAGCTTGTTTCTGTTCCGTGCATGAAACGAACAGTGTGGAAGCTTACATTTGATTGAGCGGTTCTGAAACACTGTTTCTGTAGAAACTGCAGGTGGACATTCGGAGCACTACGGGGCCTATAGTGGAAAGAGAATTACCCTCAAATAAAAACTACACAAAAGCATTCTGTGAAACTTCCTTTGTTTCTGTGCATTCAACTAACGGAGCTGAAGCTTACTTTTGATTGAGCAGTTCTGAAACACTCTTTCTGGAGAAACTGCAAGTGGACATTCGGAGCGCTAAGGAGCCTATAGTGGAAAAAGCAATATCTGCAAATAAAAACTACACAGAAGCATTCTGTGAAACTTCATTCTGTTCTGTGTGTTCAACTAACAGTGTTGAAGCTTACTTTTGATTGAGCAGCTCTGATACACTCTTTCTGTAGAAACTGCAAGTGGACATTCGGTGCGCTAAGGGGCCTATAGTGGAAAAAGTAATATCCTCAAATAAACACTACACAGAAGCATACTGTGAAACTTCGTTCTCTTCTGTGCATTCAACTAACAGAGTTGAAGCTTACTTTTGATTGAGCAGTTGTGAAACACTCATTCTGCAGCAACTGCAAGTGGACATTCGGAGCGCTATGGGGCCTATATTGGAAAAAGGAATAACTTCAAATAAAAACTACACAGAAGTATTCTGTGAAAGTTCTTTCTCTTCTGTGCATTCAACTAACAGAGTTGAAGCTTACTTTTGATTGAGCAGTTCTGAGACACTCTTTCAGTAGAAACTGCAAGTGGAGTTTCGGAGCACTAAGGGGCCTATAGTGGAAAAAGGAAAATCTTCAAATAAAAACTACACAGAAGCATTCTGTGAAACTTCTTTCTATTCTGTGCATTCAAATAACAGAGTTGAAGCTTACTTTTGATTGAGCAGTTCTGAAACAATCTTTCTGTAGAAACTGCAAGTGGCCATTCAGAGAACTAAGGGGCCTATAGTGGAAAAAGGAATATCTCCAAATAAAAACTACAGAGAAGAATTCTGTGAAACTACTTTCTATTCTGTGCATCCAACTAACAGATTTCATGCTTACTTTTGACTGTACAGTTCTGAAAAACTCTTTCTGTAGAAACTGCACGTGGACATTCCGAGTGCTAAGGGGCATATAGCAGAAAAAGAATATCTCCAAATAAAAACTACACAGAAGCATTCTCTGAAACTTCTTTCTGTTCTGTGCATTCAACTAACAGATTTGAAGCTTACTTTGTTTCACCAGTTCTGAAACACTCTTTTTGTAGAAACTGCAAGTGGATATTCGGAGCGCTAAGTGCCTATAGTGGAAAAAGGAATATCTGCAAGTAAAAACAAGAGAGAAGCATTCTGTGTAACTTGTTTCTATTCTGTACATTCAACTAACAGCGTTGAAGCACACTTTTCATTGAGCAGTTCTGAAACACTCTTTCTGTAGAAACTGCAAGAGTACACTCGGAGAGCTAAGGGGCCTATAGTGGAAAAAGGAATATCTTCAAATAAAAACTACACAGAAGCATTCTGGGAAACTACTTTCTGTTCTGTGCATTCCACTAACAGAGTTGAAACTTACTTTTCATTGAGCAGTTCTAAAACACTCTTTCTGTTTAAAGTGCAAGCGGATAATCAGCGTGCTAAGGGTCCCACAGTGGAAAAAGGAATATCTTCTAATAAAAACTATACAGAAGCATTCTGTGAATCTTCTTTCTGTTCTTGGCATTCAACTAACAGAGTTGAACCTCACTTTTGATTCAGCAGTTCTGTAACACTCTTTCTGTAGAACCTGCAAGTCGACATTTGGAGCTCTAAAATGCCAATAGTGGAAGAATGAGTATCCTCAAAAAAAAATAAACAGAAGCATTCTGTGAAACTACTTTCTTTTCTGTGCATTCAACTAACATAGTTGAAGCTTACTTTTGATTGAGCAGTTCTGAAACTCTCTTTCTGTAGAACCTGCAAGTGGACATTCGGAGAACTAAGGGGCCAATACTGGAAAAAGGAATATCTCCAAATAAAAACTACACAGAAGCGTTCTGTGAAACTTCTTTCTGTTATGTGCATTCAGCTAACCGAGTTGAAGGTTACTTTTCATTGAGCAGTTCTGAAACACTCTTTCTGTAGAAACTGCAAGTAGACATTCGGAGCGCTAAGGGGCCTGTAGTGGAAAAAACAATATCTTCGAATAAAAACCGCACAGAAGCGTTCTGGGAAACTTCTTTCTGTTCTGTGAATTCAACTAACAGAGTTGAATCTTACTTTAGATTAAGAAGTTCTGAAACAGTCTTTCCATAGAAACTGCATGTGGACATTCAGAGCGATAAGGCGCCTATAGTGGAAAAAGAATTATCTTCAAATACAAACTACACAGAAGCATTCTGTGCATTCATCTAACAGAGTTGAAGCTTACTTTTGATTGAACAGTTCTGAAACACTCTTTCTGTGGAAACTGCAAGTGGACATTCTGAGCGCTAAGGGGCCTATAGTGGAAAAAGGAATGTCTTCAAATAAAAAGTTCACAGAAGCATTCTGTGAAACTTCTTTCTGTTCTGTGCATTCAACTAACAGAGTTGAAGCTTACCTTTGATTGAGAAGTTCTGAAACACTCTTTCTGTAGAAACTGCAAGTGGACATTCCGAGCGCTAAAGCGACTATAGTGGAAAAAGGAATGTCTTCAAATAAAAATTACACATAAGCATTCTGTGAAGCTTATTTCTGTTCTGTGCATTCAACTAACAGAGTTGATGCTTCCTTTTTATTGAGCTCTTCTGAAACACTCTTTCTGTAGAAACTGCAAGTGGACATTCTGAGTGCTAAGAGGCGCATGGTGGAAAAAGGAATATCTTCAAATAAAAACTACACAGAAGCATTCTGTGAAACTTGTTTCAGTTCTGTGCATTCAACTAACAGAATTGAAACTTACTTTTGATTGAGCAGTTCTGAAACACTCTTTCTGCAGAAACTGCAAGTGGACATTCAATGCGCTAAGGGGCCTATGGTGGAATAAGGAATATCTCCAAATAAAAACTACACAGAAGCATTCTGTTAAACTTCTTTCTGTTCTGTGCATTCAACTAACAGGTTTCATGCTTGCTTTTGATAGAGCTGTTCTAAAACACTCTTTCTGTAGAAACTGCCAGTTGACATTCAGAGCGCTAAAGGATCTATAGAGGAACTAGGAATAGCTTCAAATACAAACTACACAGAAGCACTCTGTGAAACTTCTTTCTGTTCTGTACATTCAACTAACAGAGTTGAAACTTACTTTTGATTGAGCAGTTCTGAAACACTCTTTCTTTAGAAAGTGCAAGTGGACATTCAGAGCGGTAAGGGGCCTTTAGTGAAAGAAGGAATATCTTCAAAAAAAACTACACAGAAGCATTCTGTGAAACTTCTTTCTGTTCTGTGCACTCAACTAACAGAGTTGAAGCTTTCTATTGATTGAGCAGTTGTGAAAGAGTCTTCCTGTACGCACGGGAATTGGACACTCTGAGAGCAAAGGGGCCTGAAGTGGAAAAAGGAATATCTTCAAATAAAAACTACATAGAAGCACTCTGTGAAACTTCTTTCTGTTCTGTGCATTCAACTAACAGAGTTGAAGCTTATTTTTGATTGAGTAGTTCTGAAACACTCTTTCTGTGGAAACTGCAAGTGCATATTCGGAGCGCTAAGGGGCCTATAGTGGAAAAAGTAATATCTCCAAATAAAAACCACACAGAAGCATTCTGTGAAACTTCTTTCTGTTCTGTGCATTCAACTAAGAGAGTTGAAGCTTACTTTTGATTGAGAAGTTCAGAATCACTCTTTCTGTAGAAACTGCAGGTGGACATTCGGAGCGCTCATGGGCCTATAGTGGAAAAATTAATATCTTCAAGTAAAAACTACACAGAAGCATTCTGCTTGACTTCTTCCTGGTAAGGGCATTCAACTAGCAGAATTGTACGTTACTTTTGATTGAAGAGTTTTGAAAATCTCTTTCTGTAGAAACTGCAAGCAAACATTCGGAGTGCTAAAGGTCCTATAGTGGATAAAGGAATATCTTCAAATAAAAACGGCACAGAAGCATTCTGTGAAACTTCTCTCTGATCTGTGCATTGAACTAAAATATTTCAACATTACTTTTGATTGAGAAGTTCAGAAACTCTCCTTCTGTAGAAACTGCAAGTGGACATTCAGACCGCTAAGGGGCCTATAGTGGAAAAAGGAATATCTTCAAATAAAAGCAACACGGAAGCATTCTGTGAAAATTATTTCTGATCAGTGCATTCAAATGAATTAGGTGACGGCTACTTTTGATTCAGGAGTTCTGAAACACTCTTTCTGTACAAAACGCAAGTGGACATTGGGAGTGCTTAGCGGCCTATAGTGGAAAAAGGAATATCTACAAATAAAAAATACACAGAAGCATTTTGTGAAACTTCTTTAAGATCTGTGCATTCAACTAACAGAGTTGAACCTTAGTTTTGATTGAGGAGTTTTGAAACACTCTTTCTGTAGAAACTGCAAGTGGACATTCGGAATGCTAAGGGGCCTAAATTGGAAAAAGGAATATCTTCAAATAAAAACTACATAGAAGCATTCTGTGAAACTTCTTTCTGATCTGTGCATTCAACTAGCAGAGTTGAACCTTACTTTTGATTGAAGAGTTCGGAAACACTCTTCAGTAGAAACTGCATGTGGACATTTGGAGCGCTAAGGGGCCTATAGTGGAAAATGGAAAATCTTCAAATACAAACTACACAGAAGCATTCTGCGAATCTTCTTTCTGATCTGTGCATTCAACTAACAGAGTTGAACCTTACTTTTGATTGAGGAGTTTTGAAAAACTCTTTCTGTAGAAACTGCAAGTGGACATTCTGAGGGCAAAGGAGCCTACAGTGGAAAAAGGAATATCTTCAAATAAAAACTACACATAAGCATTCTGCAAAGCTTCTTTCTGATCTGTGCATTAAACAAAGAGAGTTGAACCTTACTTTTTATTGAGGAGTTTCGAAACACTCTTTTGGTGGAAACTGCAAGCGGACAGTCGGCGCGCTAAGGGGCCTAGAGTGGAAAAAGTATTATCTTCAAATAAAAAATACACATAAGCATTCTGCGTAAATTCTTTCTGATATGTGCATTCAACTCGATGAGTTGAACCTCACTTTTGATTGCGGAGTTCTGAAACACTCTTTTTGCAAGAAACTGCAAGTGGACTTTCAGAGGACTAAGGAGTCTATAGTGGAAAAAGGAATATCATCAAATAAAAACCACACAGAAGCATTCTGCGAAAATTCTTTCTGATCTGTGCATTCAAGTAACAGAGTTGAACCTTACATCTGATTGAGAAGTTCTGAAACTCTCTTTCTGTAGAAACTGCAAGCGGTCATTTGGAGCGCTAAGGAGCCTGTAGTGGAAAAAGGAATATCCTCAAATAAAAACAACACAGAGGCATTCGGCGAAACTTCTTTCTCATCTGTGCATTCAACTTGCAGAGTTGAACCTTACTTTCATAGAGCAGTTCTGAAACTCTCTTTCTGTAGAAACTGCAAGTGGACATTCGGAGAGCTAAGGGGCCTATAGTGGAAAAAGGAATATCTTCAAATAAAAACTATATGGAAGCATTCTGAGAAACTTCTTTCTGATTTGAGCACTCAACTAACAGAGTTGAACCTTACTATTGATTGACAAGTTCTGGAAATCTCTTTCTGTAGAAAATGCAAGCGGTCATTCGGAGCACTAAGAGGCCTATAGTGGAAAAAGAAATATCATCTAATAAAAACTACACAGAAGCATGCTGTGAAACTTCTTTCTGATCAGTTCATTCAACTAGCAGAGTTCAACCATAATTTTGATTGAGGAGTTTTGAAACACTCTTTCTGTAGAAACTACAAGCGGACAATCGGAGCGCTAAGGGTCCTATAGTGGAAAAAGGAATAACTTCAAATAAAACATACACAGAAGCATTCTGCGAAAATTCTTTCTGATCTGTGCATGCAACTATTAGAGTTGAACCTGACTTTTGATTGAGGAGTTTTGAGACACTCTTTCCGTAGAAACTGCAAGCGGACATTCGGAGCGCTGAAGGGCCTATAGTGGAAAAAGAAATATTTTCAAATAAAAAGTACACAGAAGCATTCTGTGAAACTTCTTTCAGATCTGTGCATTCAACTAGCAGAGTTGAAACTTTCTTTTCAATGAGGAGTTCTGAAACGTACTTTCTGTAGAATCTGCAAGTGGACATTCACAGCGCTAAGGGTCCTATAGTGGAAAAAGGAATATCTTCAAATAAAAACTACACAGAAACATTCTGCGAAACTTCTTTGTGATCTGTGCATTCAATCAACAGAGTTGAACCTTACATTTGATTGAGGAGTTCTGAAACACTCTTTCTGTAGAAACTGCAAGCGAACATTCCTAGCACTAAGGGGTGTATAGTGGAAAAAGGAATAACTTCAAAGAAAAACTACACAGAAACATTCTGAGAAACTTCTATCTGATCTGTGCATTCAACTAGCAGAGTTGAACATTTCTTTTGATTGAGGAGATTGGAAACACTTTGCAGAAACTGCAAGCAGACATTCGGGACGCTAAGGGGCCAATAGTGGAAAAAGGAATATCTTCAAATAAAAACCACACAGAAGCATTCTGCGTAACTGCTTTCTGATCTGTGCATTCAACTAACAGAGTTGAACATTACTTTTGACTGAGAAGTTCTGAAACTCTCTTTCTGTAGTAACTGCAAGCAGACATTTGGAGCGCTAAGGGGCATGTAGTGGAAAAAGGAATACCTTCAAATAAATACTACACAGAAGCATTCTGTGAAACTACTTTCTGATCTGTGCATTCAAATAACAGAGTTCAACCTTGCTTTTGATTGAGAAGTTCTGAAACTCTTTATCTGTAGAAACTGCAATGCGACACTCGGAGTGCTAAGGGGCCTACAGTGGAAAAAGGAATATCTTCAAGTAAAAATTACACAGAACAATTCAGTGAGATTCCTTTCTGATCTGTGCATTCAACTAGCAGTGTTGACCCTTACTTTTGATTGAGGAGTTTTGAAACACTCTTTCTGTAGAAAGTGCAAGTGGACATTGGGAGCAGTAAGGGGCCTATAGTGGGAAAAGGAATATCTTCAAATACAAAGTACACAGTAGCATTCTGCGAAACTTCTTTCTGATCTCTGCATACAACTAGCAGAGTTGAAACTGACTTTTGATTAAGGAGTTCTGAAACACTCTTTCTGTAGAAACTGCAACTGGACAATTGGAGTGTTAAGGGGCCTATTGTGGAAAAAGGAATATCTTCAAATAAAAACTACACAGAAGCATTCTGCAAAACTTCTTTCTGATCTGCACACTCAACTAACAGAGTTCAACCTTACTTTTGATTCAGAAGTTCTGAAACTCTCTTTGTGTAGAAACTGCAAGTGGACCTTCGGAGACCTAAGTGGCCTATATTGGAAAAAGGAATATCTTCAAATAAAAACAACACAGAAGCATTCTGCGAGACCCCTATTTGATTTGTGCATTCAACCAGCATAGTTCAAGCTTACTTTTGATTGAGAAGTTCTGAAACTCTCTTTCTGTAGTAACTGCAGGCGGATGTTCGGAGGGCTAAGAGGCCAATAGTGGAAAAAGGAATATCTTCAAATAAAAACTACACAGAAGCATTCTGCAAAACTTCTTTCTTATCTGCGCATTCAACTAGCAGTGTTGAACCTTGCTTTTGATTAAGGAGTTTCGAAACAGACTTTCAGTAGAAACTGCAAGTTTACATTCGGATCACTAAGGGGCCTATAGTGGAAAAGGAATACCTTCAGATAAAAACTACACAGAAGCATTCTGAGAAAACTCTTTCTAATCTGTGCACTCAACTAGCAGAGTTGAAACTTATATTTCATTGAGGAGTTCTGAAACACTCTTTCCCTAGAAACTACAAGTGGACATTCGGAGCACTAAAGGGCCTATTGTGGAAAAAAGAATATTTTCAAATGAAAACTACACAGAAGCATTCTGCGAAACTACTTTCTGATCTGTTCATTCAGCTAGCAGAGTTGAAACTTACTTTTGATTTACCAGTTCAGAAACACTCTTTCTGTAGAAACTGCAAGTGGACATTCGGAGTTCTAAGGGGCCTATAGTTGAAAAAGGAATATCTTCAAATAAAAACTGCACAGAAGCATTCTGCGAAACATCTTCCTGCTCTGTGCATTCAACTAACAGAGTTGAACTTTAATTTTCATAGAGAAGTTCTGAAACTCTCTTTCTGTACAAACTGCAAGAGGACATTGGGAGTGCTAAGAGGCTTATAGTGGTAAAAGGAATATCTACAAATGAAAACTACACAGAAGCATTCTGTGAAACTTCTTTCCCTTCTGTGCATTGAACTAACAGTGTTGAACCTTACATTTGATTGAGCAGTTCTGAAATTCTCTTTCTGTAGAAACTGCAGGGGGACACTCGGAGTCCTAAGGGGCCTATAGTGCAAAAAGGAATATCTTCACATTAAAACTACACAGAAGTATTCTGCAAAACTTTTTTCTGATCTGTGCAATCAACTAGCAGAGTTGAACCTTACTTTTGATTGAGCAGTTTTGAAACACTCTTTCTGTAGAAACCGCAAGCCGACGTTCGGAGCACTAAGGGGCATATAGTGTAAAAACAAATGTCTTCAAATAAAAATTACACAGAAGAATTCTGCGAAACTACTTTCTGATCTGTGCATTCAACTAGCAGAGTTGAACCATACTTTTGATTGTTGGGTTTTGAAACACTCTTTCTGTAGAAACTGCAAGCGGACATTCTTAGCGCTAAGGGGCCTATAGTGGAAAAAGTACTATCTTCAAATAAACACTACACAGAAGCATTCAGTGAAAAATCTTTCTGATCAGTGCATTCAACTAGCAGAGTTGAACTTTACTTTTGACTGAGCAGTCCTGAAACTCTCTTTCCATAGAAAATGGAAGCGGACATTCAGAGTGCTAAGTGCCTATAGTGAAAAAAGGAATACCTTCAAATAAAACTACAAAGAACATTCTGTGAAACTTCTTTCTGATCTGTGTATGCAACTAGCAGAGTTGAACCTTACTTTTGATTGACAAGATCTGAAACTCCCTTTGTGTAGAAACTGCAAGCGGACATTCGGAGCGCTAAGGGGCCTACAGTGGAAAAAGGAACATATTCAAATAAAAACTACACAGAAACATTCTGTGAGACTACTTTCTGATCTGGGCATTCAACTAGGAGAATTGAACCTTACTCTTGATTGAAGAGTTTTGAAACACTCTTTCTGAAGACCCTGTAAGCGGACATTCTGAGAACTAAGGGGCCAATAGTGGGAAAAGGAATATCTTCAAATAAAAACTACACAGAAGCATTCTGCGAAACTTCTTTCTCATCTTTGCATTTAACTAGCAGAATTGTACCTTAATTTTGATTGAGGAGTTCTGAAACACTCTTTGTGTAGAAACTGCAAGTGGACATTCACAGCGCTAAGGGGCCTGTAGTGGAAAAAGGAATATCTTCAAATAAAAACTACACAGAAGCATTCTGGGAAACTTCTTTCTGATCTGTACATTCAACTAGCAGAGTTGAACTTTACTTTTGATTGAGCAGTTCTGAAACACTCTTTCAGTAGAAACTGCAAGCGTACATTCCGAGCGCTATGGGGCCTAAACTGGAAAAAGGAATATCTTCTAATAAAAACTACACAGAAGCATACTGCACGACTGCTTTCTGATCTGTGCATTCGCCTAACAGAATTGAAACGTACTTTTGATTGAGAAGCTCAGAAACTCTCTTTCTGTAGAAACTGCAAGTGGATATTTAGAGTGCTAAGGGGCCTGTAGTGGAAAAAGGAATATCTTCAAATAAAAACTACACAGAAGCATTCTGTGAAACTTCTTTGTGATCTGCACATTCAACTAACAGTGTTGAACCTTACTTTTGTTTCAGAAATTTTGAAACTCTCTTTCTGTAGAAACTGCAAGAGGACATTTGGAGCGCTAAGAGGCCTATAGTGGAAAAGGAAATATCTTCAAATAAAAACTACACAGAAGCATTCTGCAAAACTTCCTTCTGATCTGTGCATTCAACTAGCAGAGTTGAACCTTACTTTTGATTGAGGAGTTTTGAAACACTCTTTCTGTAGAAACTGCAAGGGGACATTCAGAGCGCTAAGTGGCCTACAGTGGAAACAGGAAAATCTTCAAATAAAAACTACACAGAAGCATTCTGTGAAACTTATTACTGATCTGTGAATTCAAATAACAGAGGAGAACCTTACTTTTGATTGAGAAATTCTGAAACTCTCTTTCTGTAGAAACTGCAGGCGGACATTCGGAGCGTTAACGGGCCTATAGTGGTAAAAGTAATATCTTCAAATAAAAATTAAACATAAGCATTCTGGGAGACTTCTTTCTGATCTGTGCATGCAAGTAGCAGATTTGAACCTTACTTCTCATTGAGGGGTTTTGAAACACTCTTTATGTAGATACTGCAAGCAGACATTCGTAGCACTAAGGGGCCTATAGTGGAAAAAGAAATATCTTCAAATAAAAACTACACAGAAGCATTCTGCGAAAATTCTTTCTGATCTGTGCATTCAACTAGCAGAGTTGAACCTTACTTTTGATTGAAGAGTTTTGAAACACTCTTTCTGTAGTAACTGCAAGTGGACATTCGCAGCACTAAAGGGCCTATGGTGGAAAAAGAATATATTCAAATAAAAACTACACAGAAGCATTCTGCAAAAATTCTTTCTGATCTATGCATTCAACTAGCAGTATTGAACCTTACTTTTGATTGAGCAGTTCTGAAAATCTCTTTCTGTTGAAACTGCAAGGGGACATTCGGAGTGCTAAGGGGAGTATAGTGGAAAAAGGAATATCTTCAAATAAAAACTACACAGAAGCATTCTGCGAAACTTTTCTCTGATCTGTGCATTCAACTAACCAAGTGGAACTTTGCCTTTCATTGTGCAGTTCTCAAACACTCTTTCTGTAGAAACTGCAAGTGGACATTCGCAGCGCTAAGAAGCCTATAGTGGAAAAAGGAATATCTTCAAATAAAAACTTCACGGAAGCATTCTGCGAAACTACTTTCTGACCTGTGCACTCAGATAGCAGAGTTGAACCTAACTTTTGATTGAGCAGTCCGGAAACACTCTTTCTGTAGATACTGCAAGCAGACATTCGGAACACTATGAGGCCTACAGTAGAAAAAGGAATATCTTCAAATAAAAACTACACAGAAGCATACTGCTAAACTTCTTTCTGATCTGTGCATTCAACTAGCAGAGTTGATCTTTACTTTTGATTGAGTAGTTCTGAAACACTCTTTCTGTAGAAAATTCAAGCGGACATTCGGAGCGCAAAGGGGCCTAAAGAGGAAAAAGGAATATCTTCAAATAAAAAATACAGAGAAGCATTCTGCGAAACTTTTTTCTGATCTGTGCATTCAACTAACAGAGTTGAACCTTACTTTTGATTGAGAAGTTCAGAAACTCTCTTTCGGTAGAAACTGCAAGCGGACATTCGGAACACTAAGGGGCCTATAGTGGAAAGAGGAATATCTTGAAATAAAAACTACACAGAAGAATTCGGTGAAATTTCTTTCAGATCTGTGCATTCAACTAACAGAGTTGAACCTTACTTTTGATTGAGAAGTTCTGAAACTCTCTTTCTGTAGAAACTGCAAGCGGACATTTGGAGGGCTAAGAGGCTTATAGTGGAAAAAGGAGTATCTTCAAATAAAAACTACACAGAAGCATTCTGCGAAACTTCTTTCTGATCTGTGCATTCAGCTAGCCGAATTGAACCTTACTTTTGATTGAGCAGTTCTGAAACACTCTTTCTGTAGATACTGAAAGTGGACATTCGGAGCACTAAGGTGTCTACAGTGGAAAAAGGAATATCTTCAAATAAAAACTACACAGAAGAATTCTGCAAAACTTCTTTCTACTCAGTGCATTCAACTATCTGAGTTGATCGTTACTTTTGATGGAGCAGTTCTGAAACTTTCTTTCTGCAGAAACTGCAAGCGGACATTCGGAGCGCTGCGAATGTGTGGTTTTTATTTGAAGATAATCCTTTTTTCACTATAGGCCCCTTAGCACTGCGAATGTCCACTTGCAGTTTCTACAGAAAGAGTTTTTCAGACTAGCTCAATCAAAAGTAAGGTTCAACTCTGTTAGTTTCATGCATAGATCAGAAAGATGTTTCACAGAATGCGTCTGTGTAGTTTTTATTTGAAGATATTCCTTTTTCCACTATAGGCCCCGTAGCATTCCGAATATCCGCTTGCAGTTATTACAGAAAGAGTGATTCAGGACTACTCCATCAAAAGTAAGGTTCAACAATGATAGTTGAATGCACGAATCAGAAAGAAGTCTCACAGAATGCTTCTGTGTAGTTTTTATTTGAAAATATTCCCTTTTTCCACTATAGGCCCCTTAGACCTCAGAATGTTCACTTGCATTTTCTACAGAAAGAGTGTTTAAGAACTCCTCTATAAAAAGTAAGGTTCACCTCGTTAGCTGAATGCACAGGTCAGAAAGAAGTTTCACAGAATGCTTCTGTGTAGTTTTTATTTCAAGATATTCCTTTTTCCACTATAGGCCCCTTAACGCTCTGAATGTCCCCTATAATTTGTAGAGAAAGAGTGTTTCAGAACACCTCAATCAAAAGTAAGGTTCAACTCTGTTAACTGAATGCACAGATCAGAATGAAGTTTCACAGAATGCTTCTGTGTAGTTTTTATTTGAAGATAATCCTTTTTCCACCATAGGCTCCATAGCGCTACGAATGTCCGCCTGCAGTTTCTACAGAAAGAGTGTTTCAGAACTACTCAATCAAAAGTTAGATTCAACTCTGTTAGTTGAATGCATAGATCAGAAAGAAGTTTCAACAGAATGCTTCTGTTTAGTTTTTATTTGAAGACATTCCTTTTTCCACCATAGGCCCCTTAGCACTCCGAATGTCTGCTTGCAGTCTCTACAGAAAAAGTGTTTCAGAACTGCTCAATCAAAAGTTAATTTCAAGTCTGTTAGTTGAATGCACAGATCAGAAAGAAGATTCACAGAATGCTTCGATGTAGTTTTTATTTGAAGATAATACTTTTTCCACTATAAGCCCCTTAGCGCTCCGAATGTCTGCTTGCAGTTTCTTCAGAAAAAGTTACTCAGAGCTCTGCAATTAAAAATAAGTTTCAACTCTGTTAGTTGAATGCACAGATAAGAAAGGAGTTTCACAGAATGCTTCTGTGTAGTTTTTATTTGAAGATATTCCTTTTTCCAATACAGTCCCCTTAGAGCTCCGAATGTCCGCTTGCAGTTTCTACAGAAAGAGAGTTTCAGAACTGCTCAATCAAAAGTTAAGTTCAACTCTGTTAGTTTAATGCTCAGATCAGAAAGAAGTTTCACAGAATGCTTCTGTGTAGTTTCTATTTGAAGATATTCCTTTCTCCACTATAGAACCCTTAGCGCTCCAAATGTCCGCTTGCAGTTTCTATAGAACGAGTGGGTCAGAACTCCTCAATCAAAAGTAAGGTTCAACTCTGTCAGTTGAATGCACAGATCAGAAACAAGTTTCACAGAATGCTTCTGTGTAGTTTTTATATGAAGATATGATTTTCTCCATTATAGGCCCCATAGCGCTCCGCTTGTCCCCTTGCAGCTTCTACAGAAAGAGTGTTTCAGACCTGCTGAATCAAAAGTAAGGTTCAACTCTGTTAGTTGAATGCACAGATCAGAAAGAAGTTTCACAGAATGCTCCTGTGTAGTTTTTATTTGAACATATTCCTTTTTCCACTATAGGCCCCTTAGCGCTCCAAATGTCTGCTTGCAGTTTCTACAGAAAGAGTGTTTCAGAACTGCTCAATCAAAAGTAAAGTTCAACTCCGTTAGTTGAATGCACAGGTCAGAAAGAAGCTTCACAGAGTACTGCTGTGTAGTTTTTATCTGAAAACATTCTTTTTTCCACTGTAGGCCCCTTAGCGCTCTGAATGTCCCCGGCAGTTTGTAGAGAAAGAATGTTTCAGAACACCTCAATCAAAAGTAAGGTTCAACTCTGTTAGTTGAATGCACAGATCAGAAAGAAGTTTCACAGAGTGCTTCTGTATAGTTTTTATTTGAAGATATTCCTTTTTCCACTATAGGCCCCTTTGTGCTTCGAATATCCGCTTGCAGTTTCCACAAAAAGAGTGTTTCAGAACTCTTCAATAAAAAGTAAGGTTCAACTCTGATAGTTGAATGCACAGATAAGAAAGAAGTTTCACAGAATACTTCTGTGTAGTTTTATATGAAGATATTCCTTTTTCCACTCTAGGCCCCTTAGCACTCTGTTTGTCCCCTGCAGTTTGTAGAGAAAGAATGTTTCAGAACACCTCAATCAAAAGTAAGGTTCAACTCTGTTAGTTGAATGCACAGATCAGAATGAAGTTTCACAGAATGCTTCTGTGTAGTTTTTATTTGAAGATATTCCTTTTTCCACTATAGGCCCCTAAGCGCTCCGAATGTCCGCCTGCAGTTTCTACAGAAAGAGTGTTTCAGCACTGCCCAATCAAAAGTTAGGTTCAACTCTGTTAGTTGAATGCACAGGTCACAAAGGAGTTTCACAGAATCTTCTGTGTAGTTTTTATATGAAGACATTCCTTTTTCCACTATAGGCCCCATAGCGCTCGGAATGTCCACATGCAGTTTCTACAGAAACATTGTTTGAGAACTGCTCAATCAAAAGTAAGGTTCAAATCTGTTAGTTCAATGCACAGATCAGAAAGAAGTTTCACAGAATGCTTCTGTGTAGTTTTTATTTGAAGAGATTCCTTTTTCCACTATAGGCCCCTTAGCGCACTGAATGACTGCTTGCAGTTTCTACATAAAGAATGTTTCAGAACTGCTCAATCAACAGTAAGGGTCAATTCTGTTAGTTGAATGCACAGATCAGAAAACTTTCACAGAATGCTTCTGTGTGGTTTTTATTTGAAGATAATGCTTTTTCCACTGTAGACCCCTTAGCGCTCCGAATGTCCGCTTGCAGTTTCTATAGAAAGAGTGATTCTGAACTGCTCAATCAAAATTAAGGTTAAAATCTGTTAGTTCAATGCACATATCAGAAAGAAGTTTCACTGAATGCTTCTGTTTAGTTTTTATTTGAAGATATTCCTTTTTCCAGAAAAGGCCCCTTAGCGCTCCGAATGTCCGCTGGCAATTTGCACAGAAAGAGTGTTTCAGAACTGCTCAATCCAAAGTTAGTTTCAACTCTGTTTGTTGAATGCACAGATAAGAAAGAAGTTTCAAGGAATGCTTCGGTGTCGTTTTTATTTGAAGATAATCCTTTTTCCACTCTAAGCCCCTTAGCGCTCCGAATGTCCGCTGGCAGTTTCTACAGAAAAGTGTTTCAGAACTCCGCAATCAAAAGTAAGGTTCAAATCTGTTAATTGAATGCACAGATAACAAAGCACTTTCACAGAATGCTGCTCTGTAGTTTTTATTTGAAGATATTCCTTTTTCACTACAGGCCACTTAGCGCTCCAAATGTCCTCATGCACTTTCGACAGAAAGAGTGTTTCAGAACTGCTCAATCAAAAGTAACGTTCAACTCTGTTAATTAAATGCACGAATCAGAAAGCAGTTTCACAGAATGCTCCTGTGTAGTTTTTATTTGAGCATATACCTTTTTCCACTATAGGCCCCATAGCGCTCAAAATGTCCGATTGCAGTTTTTACAAAAAGAGTGTTTCAGAACTACTCAATCAAAAGTAAGGTTCAACTCTCTTAGTTGAATGCACAGATCAGAAAGAAGTTTCACAGAATGCTTCTGTGTAGTTTTTTTTTAATATATTCCTTTTTCCAATATAGGCCCCTTAGAGCTCTGAATGTCCGCTTTCAGTTTCTATAGCAAGAGGGTGTCAGAACTGCTCAATCAAAAGTTAAGTTCAACTCTGTTAGTTTAATGCTCAGATCAGAAAGAAGTTTCACAGAATGCATCTGTGTAGTTTTTATTTGATGATATTCCTTTTTCCACTATAGCCCCCTTAGCGCTCCAAATGTCCGCTTGCAGTTACTAGAGAACGAGTGTGTCAGAACTCCTCAATCAAAAGTAAGGTTCAACTCTGTTAGTTGAAAGCACAGATGAGAAAGAAGTTTCACAGAATACTTCTGTGTATATTTTATTTGAAGATAATCCTTTTTCCAGTTAAGGCCACTTTGTGCTTCGAATATCCGCTTGCAGTTTCTCCAGAAAGAGGGTTTCAAAACTCCTCAATCAAAAGTAAGTTTCAACTCTGTTAAATGAATGCACGAATCAGAAAGCAGATTCACAGAATGCTCCTGTGTTGTTTTTATTTGTAGATATTCCTTTTTCCACTACACGCCCTTTAGCGCTCTGAATCTCCACTTGCAGTTACTACAGATAGAGTGTTTCAGAACTCCTCAATCAAAAGTAAGGTTCAACTCTGTCAGTTGAATGCACAGATCAGAAAGAAGTTTCACAGAATGCTTCTGTGTAGTTTTTATATGAAGATATGCCTTTCTCCATTATAGGCCCCTTAGCGCTCCGCTTGTCCCCTTGCAGTTTCTACAGAAAGAGTGTTTCCGACCTGCTGAATCAAAAGTAAGGTTCAACTCTGTTAGTTGAATGCACAGATCAGAAAGAAGTTTCACAGAATGCTCCTGTGTAGATTTTATTTGAACATATTCCTTTTTCCACTATAGGCCCCTTAGCGCTCCAAATGTCCACTTGCAGTTTCTACAGAAAGAGTGTTTCAGAACTGCTCACTCAAAAGTAAAGTTCAACTCTGTTAGTTGAATGCACAGGTCAGAAAGAAGCTTCACAGATTACTGCTGTGTAGTTTTTATCTGAAAATATTCCTTTTTCCACTACAGGCCCCTTAGCGCTCTGAATGTCCCCTGCAGTTTGTAGAGAAAGAGTGTTTCAGAACACCTCAATCAAAAGTAAGGTTCAACTCTGTTAGTTGAATGCACAGATCAGAAAGAAATTTCACAGAATGCTTCTTTGTAGTTTTTATTTGAAGATATTCCTTTTTCCACTGTAGGCCCCTTTGCAGTTGCAATATCTGCTTGCAGTTTCTACGGAAAGAGTGTTTCAGAACTCCTCAATCAAAGGTAAGGATCAACTCTGATAGTTGAATGCACAGATAAGAAATATGGTTTCACAGAATGCTTCTGTGTAGTTTTTATTTGAAGATATTTCTTTTTCCACTGTAGGCCCCAGAGCGCTCTGAATGTCCCATGCAGTTTGTAGAGAAAGAGTGTTTCAAAACTGCTCAATCAAAAGTAAGGTTCTACTCTGTCAGTTCAATGCATAGATCAGAAAGAAGTTTCACAGAATGCTTCTGTGTAGTTTTTATATGAAGATATTCCTTTTTCCAATATAGGCCCCTTAGCGCTCCGATTGTCCACTTCCAGTTTCTACAGAAAGACTGTTTCAGACCTGCTCAATCAAAAGTAACTTTCAACATTGTTAGTTGAATGTACAGATCAGAAAGAAGTTTCACAGAATGCTTCTGTGTAGTTTTGATTTGAAGATATTCCTTTTTTCACTGTAGGCCCCTTAGCGCTGCGAATGTCCATTTCCAGTTTCTACAGAAAGAGTGTTTCAGACCTGCTCAATCAAAAGTAAAGTTCAACTCTCTTAGTTTAATGCAGAGATCAGAAAGAAGTGCCACAGAATGCTTCTGTGTAGTTTTTATTTGAAGAAATTCCTTTATCCACTACAGAAAGCTTAGCGCTCCGAATGTCCACTTGCAGTTTCTGCAGAAAGAGAATTTCAGAAGTGCTCAATCAAAGTAAGTTTCAACTCTGTTAGTTGAATGCACAGAGCAGAAAGAAACTTCACAGAGTACTTCTGTGTAGTTTTGATTTGAAGATATTCATTTTTCCACTATAGGCCCCTTATTGCTCTGAATGACCGCTTTCAGTTTCTACAGAAAGAGTGTTTCAGAAATCCTCAATCAAAAGTAAGGTTCAACTCTGTTAACTGAATGCACCAATCAGAAAGCAGTTTCACAGAATGCTTCTGTGTGGTTTTGATTTGAAGATATTCCTTTTTCTACTATAGGCCCCTTAGCGCTCCTAATATCCGCTGGCAGTTTCTTCAGATACAGTGTTTCAGAACTCCTCAATCAAAAGTACGGTTCAACCCTGTTAGTTGAATGCACAGATAAGAAATGAGTTTCACGGAATGCTTCTGTGTAGTTTTTGTTTGAAGATATTCCTTTTTCACTACAGGCCACTTAGCGCTCCGAATGTCTGCTTGCACTTTCTACAGAAAGAGTGTTTCAGAACTGCTCAATCAAAAGTAACGTTCAACTCTGTTAGTTGAATGCACAGATCAGAAAGTAGCTTCACAGGATACTTCTGTGTAGTTTTTATTTGAATATATTCCTTTTTCCAGTATAGGTCCCACAGTGCTCCGAATATCCACTTCCAGGTTCTACAGAAAGAGTGTTTCAGAACTCCTCAATATAAAGTAAGATTCAACTCTGTTAGTTGAATGAACAGATCAGAAAGAAGTTTCACAGAATGCTTCTGTGTAGTTTTTATTTGAAGATATTCCTTTTTCCACTATAGGCCCATTAGCGCTCTGAGTGTCCGCTTGCATTTCCTACAGAAAGACTGTTTCAGAACTCCTCAATCAAAAGTAAGCTTCAACTCTTTTAGTTGAATGCACAGATCAGAAAGAAGTTTCACAGAAAGCTTCTGTGCAGTTTTTAATTGAACATATTCCTTTTTCCACTATAGGCCCCTTAGTGCTCCAAATGTCCGCTGGTAGTTTCTACAGAAAGAGTGTTTCATAATTACACTATCAAAAGTAAGGTTCAACACTGTTAGTTGAATGCACAGATCAGTAAGAAGTTTCACAAAATGCTTCTGTGCGGTTTTTATTTGAAGATATTCGTTTTTCCACTATAGGCCCCTTAGAGCTCCGAATGTCCTCTTGCAGTTTCTACAGAAAGAGTGTGTCAGAACTGCTCAATCAAAAGTTAGGTTCAACTCTGTTAGTTTAATGCTCAGATTAGAAAGAAGTTTCACAGAATGCTTCTGTGTAGTTTTTATTTGAAGATATTCCTTTTTCCACTATAGTCCCCTTAGCGCTCCGAATGTCCGCTTGCAGTTTCTATAGAACGATTGTGTCAGAACTCCTCAAACCAAAGAAGGTTTCAACTCTGTTTAGTTGAAAGCACAGATCAGAAAGAAGTTTCACAGAATGCTACAGTGTAGTTTTTCTTTGAAGATATTCCTTTTTCCACTATACGCCCCTTAGCCTTCCGAATGTCCACTTGCAGTTTCTACAGAAACAGTTTTTCAGAACTGCTCAATAAAACGCAAGCTTGAATTCTGTTAGTTGACTGCACAGATCAGAAAGAAGTTTCAAATAATGCTTCTGTGTAGTTTTTATACGAAGATATTCCTATTCCCACAATAGGCCCCTTAGTGCTCCGAATGTCCGCTTGCAGTTTCTACAGAAAGAGTGTTTCAGAACTCATCAATCAATAGTAAGGTTCAACTCTGTTAGTTGAATGCACAGATCAGAATGAAGTTTCACAGAAGGCTTCTGTGTAGTTTTTATTTGAAGTTACACCTTTTTCCACTATAGGCCCATTGGCGCTCCAATTGTCCACTTGCGGTTTCTACAGAAAGAGTGTTTCAGACCTGCTCAATCAAAAGTAAGGTTCAACTCTTTTAGTGGAATGCACAGATCAGAAAGAAGTTTCACAGAATGCTTCTGTGTAGTTTTTATATGAAGATATTCCTTTTTCCACTATAGGCCCCTTAGCGCTCGGAATGATCACTTGCAGTTTCTGCAGAAAGAGTGTTTCAGACGTGCTCAAACAAAAGTACGGTTCAACTCTGTTAGTTTAAAGCAGAGATCAGAAAGAAGTTTCACAGAATGCTTCTGTGTAGTTTTTATTTGAAGAAATTCCTTTATCCACTATAGAACGCTCAGCGCTCCAAATGTCTGCTTGCATTTTCTACAGAAAGAGGGTTTCAGAACTGCCCAGAGTAAGTTTCAACTCTGTTAGTTGAATGCACAGATCCGAAAGAAGCTTCACAGAGTACTTCTGTGTAGTTTTTATTTGAAGATATTCCTTTTTCCACTATAGGCCCCTTATCGCTCTGAATGTCCGCTTTCAGTTTCTACAGGAGTGTTTCAGAAATCCTCAATCAAAAGTAAGGTTCAACTCTGTTAATTGAATGCACAAATCAGAAAGCAGTTTCACAGAATGCTTCTGTGTGGTTTTGATTTGAACATATTCCTTTTTCCACTATAGGCCCCTTAGCGCTCCTAATGTCCGCTGGCAGTTACTACAGATAGAGTGTTTCAGAACTCCTCAATCAAAAGTAGGGTTCAACACTGTTAGTTGAATGCACAGATCAGAAAGGAGTTTCACAGAATGCTTATGTGTAGTTTGTATATGAAGATATTCCTTTCTCCACTATAGGCCCCTTAGTGCTCCAATTGTCCACTTGCAGTTTCTACAGAAAGAGTGTTTCAGACCTGCTCAATAAAAAGTAATGTTCAACTCTGTTAGTTGAATGCACAGATCAGAAAGTAGCTTCACAGAATGCTCCTGTGTAGTTTTTATTTGAAGATATTCCTTTTTCCACTACAGGCCACTTAGCGCTCCAAATGTCCGCTTGCAGTTTCGACAGAAAGAGTGTTTCAGAACTGCTCAGTGAAAAGTAATATTCAACTCTGTTAGTTGAATGCACAGATAAGAAAGAAGCTTCACAGACTACTTCTGTGTAGTTTTTATCTGAAAATATTCCTTTTTCCACTATAGGCCCCTTAGCACTCTGAATGTCCCCTGCAGTTTGTAGAGAAAGAGTGTTTCAGAACACGTCAATCAAAAGTAAGTTTCAACTCTGTTAGTTGAATGCACATATCAGAATGAAGTTTCACAGAATGCTTCTGTGTAGTTTTTATTTGAAGATATTCCTTTTTCCACCATAGGCCCCGTAGCGCTCCGAATGTTCACCTGCAGTTTCTACAGAGTGTTTCAGAACTGCTCAACAAAACTTAGGTTCAACTCTGTTAGTTGAATGCACAGATCAGAAAGAAGTTTCTCAGAATGCTTCTTTGTAGTTTTTATTTGAAGACAATCCTTTTTCCACCATAGGCCCCTTAGCCCTCCGAATGTCCGCTTGCAGTTTCTACAGAAAGAGTGTTTCAGAACTCCTCAATGAAAAGTTAGTTTCAACTCTGTTAGTTGAATGCACAGATCAGAAAGAAGTTTCACAGAATTTTTCGATGTAGTTTTTATTTGAAGATATTCCTTTTTACACAATAGACCCCATAGCGCTCTGAATGTCTGCTGGCAGTTTCTACAGAAAGAATGTTTCAGAACTGCTCAATCAAAAGTAAGGGTCAACTCTGTTAGTTGAATGCGCAGATCAGAGAAGTTTCTCAGAATGCTTCTGTGAGGTATTTATTTGAAGATATTCCTTTTTCCACTATAGAACCGTCAGTGCACCAAATGTCCGCTTGCAGTTTCTACAGGAAGAGTGTTTCAGAACTGCTCAATCATAAGTGAGTTTCAATTCTGTTAGTTGAATGCACAGATGAGAATTAAGTTTCACAGAATGCTTCGGGGTAGTTTTTATTTGAAGATAATCCTTTTTCCACTGTAAGCCCCTTAGCGCTCCGAATGTCCGCTTGCAGTTTGTACAGAAAATGTGTTTCAGAACTCCGTGATCAAAAGTAAGATTCAAATCTGTTAGTTGAATGCACAGATAAGAAAGGAGTTCCACAGAATGCTGCTGTGTAGTTTTTATTTGAAGATATTCCTTTTTCACTACAGGCCAATTAGCACTCCGAATGTCCGCTTGCACTTTCTACAGAAAGAGTGCTTCAGAACTGCTCAATCAAGAGTAAGCTTCGACTCTGTTAGTTGAATGCACAGATCAGAAAGTAGCTTCACAGAATACTTCTCTGTAGTTTGTATTTGAAAGTATTCCTCTTTCCACCATAGGCCCCTTAGCGCTCTGAGTGTCCGCTTGCAGTTCCTACAGAAAGACAGTTTCAGAACTCCTCAATCAAAAGTAAGGTTCAACTCTGTTAGTTGAATGCAAGGATCAGAAAGACTTTTCACAGAATGCTTGTGTATAGTTTTTATTTGAAGGTAGTTTTTTTCCACGATAGGCCCCTTAGCGCTCTGAGTGTCTGCTTGCAGTTCCTACAGAAAGTGTTTCAGAACTCCTCAATCAAAAGAAAGGTTCAACTCTGTTAGTTGAATGCACAGATCTGAAAGAAGTTTCACAGAATTCTTCTGTGTAGTTTTTATGAAGATATTCCTTCTTCCACTATTGGCCCCTTAGTGCTCCGAATGTCCGCTTGCAGTTTCTACTGAGAGAGTCTTTCAAAACTGCTCAATCAAAAGTAAGGTTCAACTCTGTCAGTTGAATGCATAGATCAGAAAGAAGTTTCACAGAATGCTTCTGTGTAGTTTTTATATGAAGATATTACTTTTTCCAATATAGGCCCCTTAGGGCTGCGATTGTCCACTTTCAGTTTCTACAGAAAGAGTGTTTCAGACCTGCTCAATCAAAAGTAACGTTCAACTCTGTGAGTAGAATGCACAGATCAGAAAGAAGTTTCACAGAATGCTTCTGTGTAGTTTTTATTTGAAGAAACTCCTTTATCTACTATAGAACACTTAGCGCTCTGAATGTCCGCTTGCAGTTTCTACAGAAATAGAAATTCAGAAGTGCTCAATCAAGGTAAGTTTCAACTCTGTTAGTTGAATGCACAGATCAGAAAGAAGCTTCACAGAGTACTTCTGTGTACTTTTTATATGAAGATATTCCTTTTTCCACTACAAGCCCCTTATTGCTCCAAATGTCCGCTTGCAGTTTCTACAGAAAGAGTGTTTCAGAAATCCTCAATCAAATGTAAGGTTCAACTCTGTTAACTGAATGCACAAATCAGAAAGCAGTTTCACAGAATGCTTCTGTGTGGTTTTGATTTGAAGATATTCCTTTTTCTACTATAGGCCCCTTAGATTTCCAAATGTCCGCTTGCAGTTTCTTCAGATAGAGTGTTTCAGAACTCCTCAATCAAAAGTAGGGTTCAACCCTGTTAGTTGAATGCACAGGTAAGAAAGGAGTTTCACAGAAACATTCTGTGTAGTTTTTATTTGAAGATATTCCTTTTTCACTACAGGCCACTTAGCGCTCCGAATGTCCGCTTGCACTTTCTACAGAAAGACTGTTTCAGAACTGTTCAATCAAAGGTAACGTTCAACTCTGTTAGTTTAATGCACAGATCTGAAAGTAGCATCACAGAATATTTCTGTGTAGTTTTTATTTGAAGATATTTGTTTTTCCACTACAGTCCCATTTCCGCTTCGAATATCCACTTGCAATTTCTACAGAAAGTGTGTTTAGGAAATCCTCAGTCAAAAGTAAAGTTAAACTCTGATAGTGGAATGCTCAGATAAGAAAGATAGTTTCACAGAATCCTTCTGTGTAGTTTTTATTTGAAGATATTCCTTTTTCAACTGTAGTTCCCTTAGCACTCTGACTGTCCCCTGCAGTTTGTACAGAAAGAGGGTTTCAGAACACATCAATCAAAAGTAAGGTTCAACTCTGTTAGTTGAATGCACAGATAAGAATGAAGTTTCACAAAATGCTTCTGTGTAGTTTTTATTTCAAAATATTCCTTTTTCCACTATAGGCCCTGTAGCATTCCAAATGTCTGCCTGCAGTTTCTGTAGAAAGAATATTTCAGAACTGCTCAATCAAAAGTTAGGTTCAACTCTGTTAGATGAATGCACAGATCAGAAAATTTTCACAGAATTCTTCTCTGTAGTATGTATTTGAAGATATTCCTTTTTCCACTGTAGGCACCTTTGCGCTCCGAATGTCCACTTGCAGTTTCTTCAGAAAGAGTGTTTCAGACGTCCTCATTCAAAAGTAAGGTTCAACACTGTTTGTTGAATGCACAGGTCAGAAGGAAGTTTCACAGAAAGCTTCAGTGTAGTTTTTAAATGAAGATATTTCTTCTTCCACTATAGGACCCTTAGCACTCCGATTGTCCGCTAGCAGTTTCTACACAAACAGTGTTTCTGAGCTGCTCAATCAAAAGTAAGCTTGAACACTGTTAGTTTTCTGAACAGATCGAACGAAGTTTCACAGAATGCTTCTGTGTAGTTTTTATATGAAGATATTCCTTTTTCCCCTATAGGCCCCTTAACAGTCTGAATGTCCTCTTGCAGTTTCTACAGAAAGAGTGTTTCAGACTGCTCAATCAAAGGTATGGTTCAACACTGTTAGTTTAATGCACAGATCAGAAAGAATTTTCACAGAATGTTTCTCTGTAGTTTTTAGTTGAAGATATTACTTTTTCCTCTATACGCCCCTTAGCATTCCGAATGTCCAATTGCAGTTTCTACAGAAAGAGTGTTTAAGAACTTCTCAATAAAACGTAAGCTTGAACTCTGTTAGTTGACTGCACAGATCAGAAAGAAGTTCCAAGAATGCTTCTCTGTAGTTTTTATATAAAGGTATTCCCATTCCCAGAAAAGGATCCTTAGAGCTCCGAATGTCCGCTTGCAGTTTCTACAGAAAGAGTGTATCAGAACTCATCAATCAATAGTAAGGTTCAAATCTGTTAGTTGAATGCACAGATCAGAAAGGAGTTTCTCAGAATGCTTCTGTGTAGTTTTTATTTGAACATACTCCTTTTTCCACTATAGGCCCCTTAGCCCTCCGATTGTCCACTTGCAGTTTCTACAGAAACAGTGTTTCAGAGCTGCTCAATCAATAGCAAGGTTCAACTCTGTCAGTTGAATGCATACATCTGAAAGAAGTTTCACAGAATGCTTCTGTGTAGTTTTTATATGAAGATATTACTTTTTCCAATATAGGCTCCTTAGCACTCAATTGTCCAATTTCAGTTTCTACAGAAAGAGTGTTTCAGACCTGCTCAATCAAAAGTAACGTTCAACATTGTTAGTTGAATGCACACATCAGAATGAAGTTTCACAGAATGCTTCTGTGTAGTTTTTATTTGAAGATATTCGTTTTTTTACTATAGGCCCCATAGCGCTCTGAATGGCCGCCTGCAGTTTCTACAGAAAGAGTGTTTCAGAACTGCTCGATGAAAAGTTATGTTCATCTCTGTTAGTTGAATGCACAGATCACAAAGAAGTTTCACAGAATGATTCTGTGTAGTTTTTATTTGAAGATATTCCTTTTTCCACTACAGTCCCCATAGCTCTCCGAATGTCCGCATGCAGTTTCTACAGAAATAGTGTTTCAAAACTGCTCAATCAAAAGTAATGTTCAAATCTGTTAGTTCAATGCACAGATTAAAAAGAAGTTTCACTGAATGCTCCTGTGTAGTTTTCATTTGAAGATATTCCTTTTTCCACAATAGGCCCCTTAGTTCTCCTAATGTACGCTGACAGTTTCTACAGAAAGAATGTTTCAGAACTGCTCAATCAAAAGTAAGGGTCAACTCTGTTAGTTGAAGGCACAGATCAGAAATTTTCACAGAATGATTCTGTGTGGTTTTTATTTGAAGATATTCCTTTTTCCTCTATAGACCCCTTAGCGCTCTGAATGTCCCCTTGCAGTTTCTACAGAAAGAGAATTTCAGAAGTGCTCAATCAAAGTAAGTTTCAACTCTGTTAGTTGAATGCACAGAACAGAAAGATGCTTCACAGAGTACTTCTGTGTAGTTTTTATTTGAATATATTCCTTTTTCCACTATAGGCCCCTTATCGCTCCGAATGTCCGCTTGCAGTTTCTACAGAAAGAGTGTTTCAGAAATCCTCAATCAAAAGTAAGATTCAACTCTGTTAACTGAATGCACAAATCAGAAAGCAGTTTCACAGAATGCTTCTGTGTGGTTTTGATTTGAAGATATTCCTTTTTCTACTATAGGCCCCTTAGCGCTCCTAATGTCCCCTTGCAGTTTCTTCAGATAGAGTGTTTCAGAACTCCACAATCAAAAGTAGGGTTCAACTCTGTTAGTTGAATGCACAGATAAGAAAGGAGTTTCACAGAAACCTTCTGTGTAGTTTTTATTTGAAGAAATTCCTTTTTCACTACAGGCCACTTAGCTCTCAGAATGTCTGCTTGCACTTTCTACAGAAAGAGTGTTTCAGAATTGCTTAATCAAAAGTAACGTTCAACTCTGTTAGTTGAGTGCACAGATCAGAAAGGAGCTTCACAGAATAATTCTGTGTAGTTTTTATTTGAAGATATTTGTTTTTCCACTATAGTCCCTTTGCGCTTCGAATACCCGTTGGCAATTTCCACAGAAAGTGTGTATCAGAAATCCTCAATCAAAAGTAAAGTTCAACTCTGATAGTTGAATGCACAGATAGGAAAGATATTTTCACAGAATCCTTCTGTGTAGTTTTTATTTGAAGATATTCCTTTTTCCACTGTAGTCCCCTTAGCGTTCTCAATGTCCCCTGCAGTTTGTAGAGAAAGATCGTTTCAGAACACATCAATCAAAAGTAAGGTTCAACTCTGTTAGTTGAATACACAGATAAGAATGAAGTTTCACAGAATGCTTCTGTGTAGTTTTTATTTGAAGATATTCCTTTTTCCACTATAGGCCCCTTAGCACACCGAATGTCCGCTGGCAGTTTCTACAGAAAGAATGTTTCAGAACTGCTCAATCAAAAGTAAGGGTCAACTATGTTAGTTGATGCACAGATCAGAAAAGTTTCACAGAATGCTTCTGTGTGGTTTTTATTTGAAGATATTCCTTTTTCCACTATAGATCCCTTAGCGCCCCGAATGTCCGCTTGCAATTTCTACAGAAAGAGCATTTCGGAACTGCTCAATGAAAAGTATGGTTCAACTCTGTTAGTTGAATGCACAGATCAGAAAGAAGTTTCACAGAATGCTTCTGTTTAATTTTTATTATAAAACATTCCTTTTTCCACTACAGGCCTCTTAGCGCTCCGAATGTCCGCTTGCAGTTTCTAAAGAAAGAGTGTTTCGGAACCGCTCAATCAAATGTAAGGTTCAACTCTGTTAGTTGAGTGCACAGATCAGAAAGGAGTTTCACGGAATGATTCTGTGTAGTTTTTGTTTGAAGATATTCCTTTTTCTACTATAGGCCATTTGCAGTTCGAATATCCGCTTGCGGTTTCTACAAAAAGAGTGTTTCAGAACTCCTCAATCAAAAGCAAGTTTCAACACTGTTAGTTGAATGCACAGATCAGAATGAAGTTTCACAGAATGCTTCTGTGTAGTTTTTATTTAAAGACATTCCTTTTTCCACTGTAGGCCCCGTAGTGCTCCAAATGTCCACTTGCAGTTTCTACAGAAAGAGTGTTTCAGACCTCCTCATTCAAAAGTAAGTTTCAACTCTGTTAGTTGAATGCACATGTCAGAAAGAAGTTTCACAGAATGCTTCTGTGTAGTTTTTCTATGAAGATATTACTTTTTCTACTATAGGACCATTAGCGCTCCGAATGTCCGCTTGCACTTTCTACAGAAGCAGTGTTTCAGAAGTCCTCAATCAAAAGCATGGTTCAAATCTGTTAGTTTAATGCACAGATCGGAAAGAAGTTTCACAGAATGCTTCTGTGTGGTTTTATATGAAGATATTCCTTTTTCCACTATAGGCCCCTTAGCGCTCCGAATGTCCACTTGCAGTTTCTACACAAAGAGTGTTTCAGAACGGCTCAATCAAAAGGAAACTTGAACTCTGTTAGTTGACTGCACAGATCAGAAAGAAGTTTCACAGAATGCTTCTGTGTAGTTTTTATATGTAGATATTCCTTTTTCCACTATAGGCCCCTTAATTCTCTGAATGTCCGCTTGCAGTTTCTGCAGAAAGATAGTTTCAGAAATTCTCAATCAAATGTAAGTTTCACCTAATTTAGTTGAATGCACAGATCAGAAATAAGTTTCGCAGAATGCTTCTGTGTAGTTTTTATTTGAAGATATTCCTTTTTCCACTATAGGCCCCTTATGGCTCCGAATGTCAGCTTGCAGTTTCTAGAGAAAGAGTGTTTCAGAACTGCTCAGTCGAAAATAAGTTTCAACTCTCCTAGTTGAATGCACAGATCAGAAAGTAGTTTCACAGAATGCTTTTGTGTAGTTTTTATTTGAAGATATTCCTTTCTCCACTATAGGCCCTTACCCTTGCGAATGTTCTCTTGCAGTTTCTACAGAAAGAGTTTTTGAGAACTGCTCAATCAAAAGTAAGTTTCAACTCTTCTAGTTGAATTCACAGGTAAGGAAGAAGTTTCACAGAATCCTTCTGTGTAGTTTTTATGTGAAGATATTACTTTTTCCACTATAGGCCCTTTAGCGCTCTGAATGTCCGCTTACAGTTACTACAGAAAGATTGTTTCATAACTAGTCAATCAAATGTAAGGTTCAATTCTGCTAGTTGAATGCTCAGATTAGAAAGTAGTTTCACAGAATGCTTCTGTGTAGTTTTTATTTGAAGATATTCCTTTTTCCAAGATAGGCCCTTAGCGCTGAAAATGTCGACTGGCAACTTCTACAGAAAGAGTGTTTCAGAACTCCTCAATCAAAAGTAAGGTTCAACTCTGCTACAGGAATGCACAGATCAGATAGATGTTTCGCAGAATGCTTCTGTGTAGTTTTTATTTGAAGATATTCCTTTTTCCACTATAGGCACCTTAGCGCTCTGAATGTCCGCTTGCAGTTTCTACAGAAAGAGTGTTTCAAAACTCCCCAATCAAAAGGAATGTACATCTCTTCTAATTGAATGCACCGATCAGAATGAAGTCTCGCAGAATTCTTCTGTGTAGTTTTTATTTGAAGATATTCCTTTTTCCACTATAGGCCCCTTAGCGTTCTGAAAGTCCGGGTGCAGTTTCTACAGAAAGAGAGTTTCAGAACTTCTCCATCAAAAGTAAGGTTCAACTCGGTTAGTTGAATGCACAGATCAGAAAGAAGTTTCACAGAATGTTTCTGTGTAGTTTTTATTTGAAGATATTCCTTTTTCTATTATAGGACCCTTAGCGCTCCGAAGGTCTACTTACAGTTTCTACAGAAAGAGTGTTTCAGAACTGCTCAATCTAAACTAAAGTTCAACTCTGTTAGTCGAATGGACAGATCAGAAGGAAGTTTCACAGAATGCTTCTGTGTAGTTTTTATTTGAAGATATTCCTTTTTCCACTGTATGCCCAATAACGCTCCGAATGTACACTTGCTGTTTCTACAGAAAGTGTGCTTCAGAACTGCTCAATCAAAACTAAAGTTCAACTCTGTTAGTTAAATGGACAGATCAGAGGGTACTTTCACAGAATGCTTCTGTGCAGTTTTTAATTGAAGATATTCCTTTTTCCACTATAGGCCCCTTGGCGCTCCGAATGTCCACTTGCAGTTTCTACAGAAAGAGTATTTTAGAACTGCTCAATCAAAAGAAAGTTTCAACTCTGTTAGTTGAATTCACAGATCAGAACGGTGGTTTACAGAATGATTCTGTGTGGTTTTTTTTGAAGATATACTTTTTTCCTGTATGGGACTCTTAGCGCTCTGAATGTCCACTTGCAGTTTCTACAGAAAGAGTGTTTCAGAAGTGCTCAATGAAAACTAAGGTTCAAATCCGTTAGTTGAATACAGAGATCAGAAAGAAGTTTCTCAGAATACTTCTGTGTAGTTTATATTTGAAGATATCCCTTTTTCCTCTATTGGCCCCTCAGCGCACTGAATGTCCAATTACAGTTTCTACAGAGTCTTTCAGAACTGCTCAATCAAAAGTAAGATACAACCCTGTTAGTTGAATGCACAGATCAGAAAGAAGTTTCCCAGAATGCTTCTCTGTAGTTTTTATTTGAAGATATTCCTTTTTCCACTATATGCCTATTAACGCTCCGAATGTATACTTGCAGTTTCTACAGAAAGAGTATTTTAGAAGTGCTCAATCAAAACTAAGATTTAAATATGTTAGTTGAATACACAGATCAGAAAGAAGTTTCACAGAATGCTTCTGTGTAATTTTTATTTCAACATATTCATTTTTCCACTATAGGCCGCTTAGCGCTCTGAATTTCCACTTGCAGTTTCTACAGAAAGAGTGTTTCAGAACTCCTCAATCAAAAGTAAGGTTCAATACTGTTAGTTGAATGCACACTTCAGAATGAAGTTTCACAGAATGCTTCTCTGTAGTTTTTATTTGAAGATATTCCTTTTTCCACTATATGCCCATTAACGCTCCGAATGTATACTTGCAGTTTCTACAGAAAGAGAGTTTCAGAACTGCTCAATCAAAAGTAAGGTTCAACTCTGTTAGTTGAATGCACAGATCAGAAAGAAGTTTTTCAGAATGCTTCTGTGTAGTTTTTATTTGAAGATATCCCTTTTCCCACTGTAGGCCCCTCAGCGCTCTGAATTTGCAATTGCAATTTGCACAGAAAGAGTCATTCAGAACTGCTGAATCAAAAGTAAGTTTCAACTCTGTTAGTTGAATGCACAGATCAGAAAGTAGTTTCACAGAATGCTTCTGTGCAGTTTTTATTTGAACATATTCCTTTTTCCACTACTCTCCCCTTACCGATCTGACTGTCCACTTGTAGTTTCTACAGAAAGAATGTTTCTGAGTTGCTCAATGAAAAATTAGGTTCAAGTCTGTAATTTGAATGCACAGATTAGAAAGTATTTTCACAGAATGCTTCTCTGTAGTATTTATTTGCAGATATTCGTTTTTCTACTATAGGCCCCTAAATGCTCCGAATATCCACTTGCAGTTTCTACAGAATGACTGGTTCAGAACTGCTCAATCAACAGTAAGGTTCAACTATGTTAGTTGAATGAACAGATCAGAAAGAAGTTTCACAGAATGCTTCTGTGTAGTTTTTATTTGAAGATATTCCTTTTTCCACTATAGTCCCATTAGCGCTCCAAATGTCCACTTGCATTTTCTTCAGAAAGAGTGTTTCAGAACTGCTCAATCAAATGTAAGGTTCAACTCTGTTAGTTGAATGGACACATCAGGAAGAAGTTTCACAGAATGCTTCTGTGCAGTTTTTATTTGAAGATATTCCTTTTTCCACTATTGTCCCCTTAGCGATCAGAATGTCCACTTGCAGTTTCTACAGAAAGAGTGTTTCTGAACTGCTCAATCAAAAGTAAGGTTCAACCCTGTTATTTAAATGCACAGATCAGAAAGCAGTTTCACAGAATTCTTCTGTGTAGTTTTTATATTAAGATATTCCTTTTTCCACTATAGGACCCTTTGCACTCCCAATGTGCACTTGCAGTTTCTACAGAAAGAGTATTTCAGAACTGCTCCATCAAAAGTAAGGATCAACTCTGTTAGTTGGATGCAAAGATCAGAGAGTAGTTTCACAGAATGCTTCTGTGTAGCTTTTATTTGAAGATATTCCTTTATCCCCTAAAGGCCCCTCAGACTTCCAAAGTTTTTATTTGAAGATATTTATTTTTCCACTATAGGACTCTTATTGGTCCGAATGCCCACTGGCAGTTTCTACAGAAAGAGGGTTTCAGAACTGCTCGATCAAAAGTAAGGTTCAACTCTGTTAGTTGAATGCACCGATCAGAAAGTAGTTTTTCACAATGCTTCTGTGTAGTTTTTATTTGAAGATATCCCTTTTCCCACTGTAGGCCCCTCAGCGCTCTGAATTTCCAATTGCAATTTGCACAGAAAGAGTCTTTCAGAACTGCTGAATCAAAAGTAAGATTCAACTCTGTTAGTTGAATGCACAGATCAGAAAGTAGTTTCACAGAATGCTTCTGTGAAGTTTTTATTTGAACATATTCCTTTTTCCACTATTGTCCCCTTACCGATCCAAATGTCCCCTTGTAGTTTCTACAGAAAGAGTGTTTCTGAGTTGCTCAATGAAAAATTAGGTTCAACGCAGTTATTTGAATGCACAGATCAGAAAGAATTTTCACAGAATGCTTCTCTGTAGTATTTATTTGAAGATATTCGTTTTTCTACTATAGGCCCCTAAATGCTCCGAATGTCCACTTGCAGTTTCTACAGAATGAGTGGTTCAGAACTGCTCAATCAACAGTAAGGTTCAACTATGATAGTTGAATGCACAGATCAGAAAGAAGTTTCACAGAATGCTTCTGTGTAGTTTTTATTTGAAGATATTCCTTTTTCCACTATAGGCCCATTAGTGCTCCGAATGTCCACTTGCATTTTCTTCAGAAAGAGTGTTTCAGAACTGCTCAATCAAATGTAAGGTTCAACTCTGTTAGTTGAATGGACAGATCAGGAAGAAGTTTCACAGAATGCTCCTGTGCAATTTTTATTTGAAGATATTCCTTTTTCCACTATTGTCCTCTTAGCAATCCGAATGTCCACTTGCAGTTTCTACAGAAAGAGTGTTTCAGAACTGCTCAATCAAAAGTAAGGTTCAACCCTGTTATTTGAATGCACAGATCAGAAAGTAGTTTCACAGAATGCTTCTGTGTAGTTTTTATTTGAAGATATTCCTTTTTCCACTATAGGACCCTTTGCGCTCCTAATGTGCACTTGCAGTTTCTACAGAAAGAGTATTTCAGAAATGCTCCATCAAAAGAAAGGATCAACTCTGTTAGTTGGATGCAAAGATTAGAGAGTTGTTTCACAGAATGCTTCTGTGTAGCTTTTATTTGAATATATTCCTTTTTCCACTAAAGGGCCCTTTGAGTTCCAAATATCCAAATGCTGGTTCTACAGAAAAAGTGTTTCAGAACTGCTCAATCAAAAGTAGGTTTCAATTGTGTTAGTTGAATGCACAGGTCAGAAAGAATTTTCACACAATGCTTCTGTGTAGTTTTTATTTGAAGATATTCCTTTTTCCACTATAGGACTCTTATCGGTCCGAATGCCCACTCGCAGTTTCTACAGAAAGAGGGTTTCAGAACTGCTCAATCAAAAGTAAGCTTCAACTCTGTTAGCTGAATGCACAGAAAAGAAAGAAGTTTCACAGAATGCTTCTTTGTAGTTGTTACTTGTAGATATTCCTTTTTCCGCTGTAGGCCCATTAGTGCTACGAATGTCCACATACAGTTTCTACAGTAGGAGTGTTTCAGAGCTGCTCAATGAAAAGTAAAGTTCAACTCTGTTAGTTGAATGCACAGATCAGGAGGAAGTTTCACAGAATTCTTCTGTGTCGTTTTTATTAGATAATATTCCTTTTTCCACTATAGGCCCCTTAGCGCAGCAAATGTCCACTTGCAGTTTCTACAGAAAGAGGGTTTCACAACTGCTCAATCAAAAGTAAGGTTCCACCCTGTTAGTTGAATGCACAGATCAGAAAGGAGTCTCACGGAATGCTTCTGTGTAGTTTTTACTTGAAGATATTCCTTTTTCCACTATAGGCCCCTTAGCACTCCGAATGTCCACTTGAAGTTTCTACAGAAAGAGTGTTTCAGAACTGCTCAATCAAAAGTAAGTTTCCACTCTGTTAGTTGAATACACGGATGAGAAAGAAGTTTCACAGAATGCTTCTTTGTAGTTTTTACTTGTAGATATTCCTTTTTCCATTGTAGGCTCCTTAGTGCTATGCATGTCCACATGCAGTTTCTACAGAAAGAGTTTTTCAGAGCTGCTGAATACAATGTAAGGTTCAACTCTGTTAGTTGAATGCACATATCAGGAAGAAGTTTCACTGAATGCTTCTTTGTAGTTTTTACTTGTAGATATTCCTTTTTCCACTGTAGGCCCCTTAGTGCTATGAATGTCCACATGCAGTTTCTACAGAAAGAGTGTTTCAGAGCTGCTCAATGAAAAGTAAACTTCAACTCTGTTAGTTAAATGCACAGATCAGGAGGAAGTTTCACAGAATTCTTCTGTGTCGTTTTTATTAGATAATATTTCTTTTTCCACTGTAGGCCCCTAATCGCAGAAAATGTCCACCTGCAGTTTCTACAGAAAGAGTGTTTCAGAACTGCTCAATCAAAAGTAAGGTTCCACCCTGTTAGTTGAATGCACAGATCAGAAAGTAGTCTCACAGAATGCTTCTGTGTTGTTTTTACTTGGTGATATTCCCTTTCCCACTATAGGCCCCTGAACACCCAGAATGTCCACTTGCACTTTCTACAGTAAGAGTGTTTCAGAACTGCTCAATAAAAAGCAAGGTTCAACTCTGTTAGTTGAAAACACAAAACAGAAAGAACTTTCATAGAATGCCTATGTGTAGTTTTTAGTTAATGATATTCCTTTTTTCACTATAGGCCCCTTAGTGCTCCGATTGTCCGCTTGCAGTTTCTAAAGACAGGGTGTTTCAGAACTCCTCAGTCAAAAGAAAGGTTCAATTCTGTTATTTGAATGCACAGATCAGAAAGAAGTTTCACAGAATTCTTCTATGTATTTTTTATATCAAGATTTTTTTTTCCACTATAGGCCTCTTAGCCCTCAGAATGTCCAGGTGCAGTTTCTACAGAAAGAGTGTTTCAGAACTGGTCAATCAATAGTAAGATTCTACTGAGTTAGTTAAAAGCACAGATCAGAAAGAACTTTCAGAGAATGCTTATGTGTAGTTGTTATTTGATGATATTCATTTTTCCACTATAGGTCCTTTCGCGCTCAAAATGTCCATTTGCAGTTTCTACAGAAAGAGTGTTTCAGAACTCCTCAGTCAAAAGTAAGGTTCAACTCTGTTAGTTGAATGCACAGATCAGGAAGTATATTCACAGAATGCTTCTGTGCAGTTTTTATTTGAAGATATTCCTTTTTCCACTATTGTCCCCTTAGCGATCCAAATGTCCACTTGCGGTTTCTACAGAAAGAGTGTTTCTGAACTGCTCAATCAAAAGTAAGGTTCAACCCTCTTATCTGAATGCAAAGATCAGAAAGTAGTTTCACAGAATGCTTCTGTTTAGTTTTTATTTGAAGATACTCCTTTTTCCACTATAGGCCCCTTAGCGCTCCAAATGTCCACTTGCAGGTTCTACAGAAAGAATGTTTCAGAACTGCTCAGTCAAAAGTAAGGATCAACCCTGTTAGTTGAATTCACAGATCAGAAAGAAGTTTCCCAGAATGCTTCTGTGTACTTTTTATTTGAAAATATTCCTTTTTCCCCTACAGGCCCCTTAGCGCGCCGAATGTCCACTTGAAGTTTGTACAGAAAGCGTGTTTCAGAACTGTTCAATCAAAAGTAAGGTTCAGCTCTGTTAGATGAATACACAGAACAGAAAGAAGTTTCACAGAATGCTTCTGTGTAGTTTTTATTTGAAGATACTCCTTTTCCACTATAGGCCCCTGAGCGCTCCGAGTATCCACTTTCAGTTTCTACAGAAAGAGTGTTTCAGAACTACTCAATCAAAAGTAAGGTTCAACTCTGTTAGTTGAATGCACAGATCAGAAATTTGTTTCACAGAATGCTTCCCTGTAGTTTTTATTTGAAGTTATTACTTTTTCCAGTATTGGGCCTCTAGCACTCCAAATGTCCATTTGCAGTTTCTACAAAGGAGTGTTTCAGAACTCCTTAATCAAAAGTAAAGTTCAACTCAGTTAGTTGAATGTACAGATCAGAAAGAAGTTTCACAGAGTGCTTTTGTGTAGTTTTTATTTGTAGATATTCCTTTTTCCACTTTAGGCCCCTTGGTTCTCCGAATGTCCGCTTGCCGTTTCTACAGAGTGTTTGAGAACTGCTCAATAAAAAGTGAGGTTCAAGTCTATTACTTCAATGCACAGATCAGAAAGAAGTTTCAAAAAATGCCACAGTGTAGTTTTTATTTCAAGATATTCCTTTTTTGCACTATAGGCCCCTTAGCACTCTGAATATCCACTTGCAGTTTCTACAGAAAGAGTGTTTCAGAACTGCTCAATCAAAAGTAAGTTTCCACTCTGTTAGTTGAATGCACAGATCAGAAAGAAGTTTCACAGAATGCTTCTTTGTAGTTTTTACTTGTAGATATTCCTTTTCCGTTGTAGGCTCCTTAGTGCTACGCATGTCCACATGCAGTTTCTACAGAAAGAGTGTTTCAGAGCTGCTGAATAAAAAGTAAGGTTCAACTCTGTAAGTTGAATGCACATATCAGAAAGAAGTTTCACAGAATGCTTCTTTGTAGTATTTACTTGTAGATATTCCTTTTTACGCTGTAGGCCCCTTAGTGCTATGAATGTCCACGTGCAGTTTCTACAGAAAGAGTGTTTCAGAGCTGCTGAATAAAAAGTAACGTTCAACTCTGTTAGTTGAATGCACAGATCAGAAAGAAGTTTCACTTAATGCTTCTGTGTAGTTTTTCTTTGAAGATATTCCTTTTTCCGCTATAGGCCCCTTAGTGCTCCGAATGTCGACTTGCAGTTTCTACAGAAAGAGTGTTTAAGAACTCCACAATCAAAACTAAGGTTCAACTCTGTTATTTGAATACACAGATCAGAAAGAAGTTTCACAGAATGCTTCTATGTATTTTTTATTTGAAGATATTTTTTTTTCCACTACAGGCCCCTTAGCGCTCAGAATGTCCAGGTGCAGTTTCTACAGAAAGAGTGTTTCACAACCGGTCAATCAAAAGTAAGGTTCAACTCTGTTAGTTGAATGCACAGATCAGAAAGAAGTTTCACAGAATGCTTCCGTGTGGTTTTTATTTGAAGATACAAGTTTTTCCACTATAGGCCCCTTAGACCTCCGAATGTCTGCTTGCAGTTTCTATAGAACGAGTGTTTCAGACCTGCTCAATCAAAAGTACGGTTCAACTCTGTTAGTTGAATGCACAGATCAGAAAGAAGTTTCACAGAATGCTTCTGTGCAGTTTTTATTGAAGATTTTCCTATTTCCCCTATAGGCACTTTAACCCTCCGAATATCCACCTTCAGGTTCCACAGAAAGAGTGTTTCAAACATGTTCAATCAAAGGTAAGGTTCAACTCTGTTAGTTGAATGCACAGATCAGAAAGAAGTTTCACCGAATGCTTCTGTGTAGTATTTCTTTGAAGATATTCCTTTTTCCACTGTAGGCCCATTAGCACTTGGAATGCAGGCTTGCCCATTCTACAGTAAGAGTGTTTCAGACCTGCTCCATCGACAGAAAGGTTCAACTTTGTTAGTTGAATGCACAGATGAGAGAGGAGATCCACAGAATTCTTCTGTGTAGTTTGTTTTTTGAAGATAGTCCTTTTTCCACTATAGGCCCCATAGTGCTCGGAATGTCCGATGGTTTATCTACAGAAAGAGGGTTTCAGAACTGCTACATTAAAAATAAGGTTCACCTCTGCTAGTTGAACGCACAGATGAGAAAGAAGTTTCACAGAATGCTTCTGTGTAATTTTCATTTGAAGATATTCCTTTTTCCACTTCAGGCCCCTTAGCTCTCCGAACGTCCACTTGCAGTTTCTACAGAAAGAGTGTTTCAGAACTGCTCAATCAAAAGGAAGGTTCAACTCTGTTAGTTGAACGCACAGATGAGAAAGAAGTTTCACAGAATGCTTCTGTGTAGTTTTTATTTGAAGATATTCCTTTTTCCACTATACGCCCCTCATCGCTCAGAATGTCCGCTTGCAGTTTCTACAGAAAGATTATTTCAGACCTGCTCAATCAAAAGTAATGTTCAACTCTGTTAGTTGAATGCAGAGATCAGAGAGTAGTTTCACAGAAATCTTCTGTGTAGTTTTGGTTTGAAGATATTCCTTTTTCCACTGTAGGCCCCTTAGCGCTCGGTATGGCCTCTTTCAGTTACTACGGAAAGAGTGTTTCAGAACTACTCAATCAAAAGTAAGTTTCAACACTGTTAGTTGAATGCACAGAAAGAAGTTTCACAGAATGATTCTGTGTAGTTTTTATTGGAAGATATTCCTTTTTCCACTATAGGACCCTTAACGCTCTGACTGTCCACTTGCAGTTTCTACAGAAAGTTGTTTCAGAACTGCTCATTCAAAAGTAAGGTTCAACTCTGTTAGTTGAATGCACACATCAGAAAGAAGTTTCACAGAATGCTCCTGTGTAGTTTTTAGTTGAAGATATTCCTTTTTCCACTATAGGCCCCTTAGCGCTCCGAATGTCCACTTGCAGTTTCTACAGAAAGAGTGTTTCTGTACTCATCAATCAAAAGTAAAGTTCAACTCTGTTAGTTGAATGTACAGATCAGAAAGTAGTTTCACAGAATGCTTCCCTGGCGTTTTTATTTGAAGATATTCCTTTTTCCACAATAGGACCCATAGCGCTCCGAATGTCCGCTTGTAGTTTCTACAGAAAGAGTGCTTCAGACCTGCTCAATCAAAAGTAAGGTACAACTCTGTTAGTTGAATGCACAGATCAGAAATATGTTTCACAGAATTCTTCTGTGTAGTTTTTAATTGAAGATATTCCTTTTTCCACTATGAGCCCCCTAGCGCTCGGAATGTCCACTTGCAGTTTCTACAGAAAGAGTGTTTCAGGCCTGCCACATAGAAAGTTAGGTTCAATTCTGTTATTTGAATGCGCAGATCAGAAAGACGTTTCACAGAATTCTTCTGTGTATTTTTTTTTGAAGATATTCCTTTTTTCCACTACAGGCCCCTTAGTGCTCCGAATGTCTGCTTGCAGTTCCCAGAGAAAGTCTGTTTCAGAACTGCTCAATCAAAAGTAGGGATCAACTTTCATAGTTGAATGCACAGAACAGAAAGAAGTTTCACAGAATGCTTCTGTGTAGTTTTTAGATGAAGATATTCCTTTTTCCACTTTAGGCCCCTTAGTGCTCCGAATGTCCGCTTGCAGTTCCCAGAGAAAGTCTGTTTCAGAACTGCTCAATCAAAAGTAGTGTTCAACTTTGATAGTAGAATGCACGGAACAGAAAGAAGTTTCACAGAATGCTTCTGTGTAGTTTTTAGATGAAGATATTCCTTTTTCCACTATAGGCCCCTTAGCACTCTGAATGGTCGCTTGCAGTAACTACAGAAAGAGTGTTTCAGAAGTGCTCAATCAAAAGTAAGGTTCAACTCTGTTAGTTGAATGCACAGATAAGAAAGAAGTTTCACAGAATGCTTCTGTGTAGTTTTTCTTTGAAGATATTCCTTTTTCCACTGTAGGCCCCTTAGCACTCCGAATGTCCAATTGCAGTTTGTACAGAAAGAGTGTTTCAGATCTGCTCACTCAAATGTAAGGTACAACTCTGTTAGTTCAATGCACAGATCACAAAGATGTTTCACAGAATGCTTCTGTGTAGTTTTTATTTGAAGATATTCCTTTTTCCACTGTAGGCCCCTTAGCACTCCGAATGTCCACTTGCCGTTTCTACAGAAAGAGAGTTTCAGAACTGCTCAATCAAAAGTAAGCTTCAACTCTGTTAGTTGAATGCACAGAACAAAAAGAAGTTTCACAGAATGCTTCTGTGTAGTTTTTAATTGAAGATATTCCTTTTTCCACTATAGGCCCCTTAGCACTCCGTATGTCCGCTTGCAGTTTCTACAGAGAGAGTGTCTCAGAACTCCGCAATCAAAAGTAGGATTCAACTGTGTTACCTGAATGCACAGATCAGAACGAAATTTAACAGAATGCTTCTGTGAATTTTTATTTTAATATAATCCTTTTTCCTCTATAGGACGCTTAGAGCTCTGAATATCCACTGGCAGTTTCTGCAGAAAGTGTGTTTCAGAACTCCTCATTCAAAGGTAACTTTCAACTCTGTTAGTTGAATGCACAGATCAGAAAGTAGTTTCACGGAATGTTTCTGTGTAGTTTTTATTTGAAGATATTCCTTTTTCCACTTTTCGTCCCTTAGCACTCCGAATGTCCGCTTGCAGTTTCTACAGAAAGAGTGTTTCAGGCCTCCTCAATCAAATGTAAGGTTCAACTCTGTTAGTTGAATGCACAGATCAGAAAGAAGTTTCACAGAATGCATCTGTGTAGTTTTTATTTGAAGATATTCCTTTTGGCACTATAGGACCCTTAGCGCCCCGATTTTCCGCGTGCAGTTTCTACAGAAGGAGTGTTGCAGAAATGATCAATCAAAAGTAAGATTCATCTCTGTTATTGGAATGCACGCATCAGTAAGAAGCTTCGCAGAATGCTTCCATGTAGTTTTTATTTGAAGATATTTCTTTTTCCCGTATAGGATTCTTAGCGCTCCGAATATCCATGTGCAGTTTCTACAGAATGAGTGTTTCAGAACCACTCAATCAAAAGTAAGATTCAACTCTGTTAGTTGAATGCACAGATCAGTTAGAAGTTTCACAGAATGCTTCTGTGTAGTTTTTATATAAAGATATTCCTTTTTCCACTATAGGCCCCTTAGCGATCTGAATGTCCACTTGCATTTTCTACAAAAAGAGTTTTTCAGAACTCCTCAATCAAAAGTAAGGTTCAACTCTGTTAGTTGAATGCACAGATGAGAAAGAAGTTTCACAGAATACTTCTGGGTAGTTTTTATTTGAGGATATTCCTTTTTTCACAATAAGCCCCTTAGCACTCTGACTTTCTGATTGCAGATTCTACAGAAAGATTGTTTCAGACTTGCTCAATCAAAAGCAATGTTCAACTCTGTTAGTTGAATGCACAGATCAGAAAGAAATTTCACAGAATGCTTCTGTGTAGTTTTTATTTGAAGATATTCCTTTTTTCACTATAGTCCAATTAGTGCTCCGAATGTCCGCTTGCAGTTTCCACTGAAAGAGTTTTATAGAACTGCTCAATCAAATGTAGTGTTCAGTTCTGTTAGTTGAATGCATAGATCAGAAGGAAGTTTCAGTGAATGCTTCTCTGTAGTTTTTATTTGTAGATATTCCTCTTTCCACTATAGGCCCATTTGCACTGCGAATGTCCGCTTGCAGTTTCTACAGAAAGAGAGTTTCAGAACTACTCAATCAAAAGTAAGGTTCAACTCTGTTAGTTGAATGCACAGATCAGAAAGAAGTTTCACAGAATGCTTCTGTGTAGTTTTTATTTGAAGATATTTCTTTTTCCACTACAGGCCCCTTATCGCTCCGAATGTCCACTTGCAGTTTCCACAGAAAGAGTGTTTCAGAACTCCTCAATCAAAAGTAAGGTTCAACTCTACTAGTTGAATGCACAGATCCAAAAGTAGTTTCACAGAATGCTTCTGTGTAGTATTTATTTGATGATATACCTTTTTCCACAATAGGCCCCTTAGCGCTCAAAATGTCCACTTGCAGTTGCTACAGAAAGAGTTTCTCAGAACTACTCTATCAAAAGTAACTTTCAACACTGTTACGTTAATGCACAGATCAGAAAGAAGTTTCAGAGAATGCTTCTGTGTAGTTTTTATTTGAAGATATTCCTTTTTCCACTATAGGCCACCTAGCACTCCGAATGTCCACTTGCAGTTTCTACAGAAAGAGTGTTTCAGAACTCCTCAATCAAAAATAAGGTTCAAATCTGTTACTTGAATGCACAGATCAGAAGGAAGTTTCACAGAATTCTTCTGTGTACTTTCTGTTTGAAGATATTCCTTTTTAGACAATTGGCCCCAAAGCAACCCAATTGTCCACTTGCATTTTCTACAGAAAGAGTGTTTCAGAACTCCTCAATCAAAAGTTAGGTTCAACTCTGTTAGTTGAATGCACAGATCAGAAAGTGGTTTCACAGAATGCTTCTGTGTACTTTTTATTTGAAGATATTAGTTTTCAACTATAAGCCCCTTAGCGCTCCGAATGTGTATAAACTGTACGTAGGTACAGTTTATACAGAAAGAGTGTTTCAGAACTCCTCAATCAAAAGTAAGATTCAATTCTGTTAGTTGATTGCACAGATCAGAAGGAAGTTTCACAGAATGCTTCTGTGTTGTTTTTATTTGGTAATATTCCTTTTTCCACTATTTTCCCCTTAGCGCTCCAAATGACCCCTTGCAGTTTCTACAGAAAGACTCTTTCAGAACTCCTCAATGAAAAGTAAAGTTCAACTCTGTCAGTTGAATTCACAGATCAGAAAGAAGCTTCAAAGAATGCTTCTGTGTAGTGTTTATTTGAAAATATTCCTTTTTCCACTATAGGTACCTTAGCGCTCTGAATGTCCACTTGCATTTTCTACAAAAATAGTGCTTCAGAACTCCTGAATCAAAAGTAAGGTTCAACTCTGTTAGTTGAATGCACATGTCAGAAAGTAGTTTCACAGAATGCTTCTGGGTAATTTTTATTTGAAGATATTCCTTTTTCCACTATAATACTCTTAGATCTCCGAATGTGCAATTGCAGTTTCTACCGAAAGGTTGTTTCAGAACTCCTCAATCAAAAGTAAGTTTCAACTGTGTTAGTTGAATGCACATAGCAGATCTAGTTTCTCAGAATGCTACTGTGTAGTTTTTATTTGAAGATATTCTTTTTTCCACTAGAGGCCCTTTAGCGCTCCGAATGTCCACTTGCCATTTCTACAGAAAGAGTGTTTCAGAACTCCTCAATCAAATGAAAGTTTCAACTCTCTTAGTTGAATGCGAAGATCAGAAAGAAGTTTCACAGAATGCTTCTGTGTAGTTTTTATTTGAAGCTATTCCTTTTTCCACTATAGGCCCTTTAGCGCTCCGAACGTCAACATACAGTTTCTACAGAAAGAGTGTTTCAGAACTGCTCAATCAAAAGTAAGGATCAACTCTCTTAGTTACATGCACAGATCAGAAAGAAGTTTCACAGAGTGCTTCTGTGTAGTATTTATTTGAGGAGATTCCTTTTTCCCCTATAATCCTCTTAGCGTTCCGATTGTCCACTTGCAGTTTTTACAGAAAGAGTGTTTCAATACTCCTCAATCAAAAGAAAGGTTCAACTCTGTTAAGTGAATGCACAGATCAGAAAGAAGTTTCACAGAATGCTTCTGTGTAGTTTTAACTTGAAGGGATTCCTTTTCCGACTATTGGCCCATTAACGCTCCGAATGTCCACTTGCAGTTTCAACAGAAAGAGTGTCTCAGAGCTCCTGAATTAAAAGTAAGGTTTAACTCTGTTAGTTGAATGCAATGATCAGAAAGAAGTTTCACAGAATGCTTCTGTGTAGTTTTAATTTGGAGATATTACATTTCCCATTATAGGCCCCTTAGCGCTCCGAATGTCCACTTGCAGTTTCTACGAAAAGAGAATTTCAGAACTCCTAAATCAAAAGTAAGGTTCAACTCTGTTACTTGAATACACAGATCACAAAGAAGTTTCACACAATGCTTCTGTGTAGTTTTTATTGGAAGATATTCCTTTTTCCACTATAGGCCCCGTAATGCTCCAAATGTCCACTTGCAGTTTCTACGGAAAGAGGGTTTCAGAACTCCTGATTCGAAAGTAAGGTTCCAATCTGTTACTTGAATGCACAGATCAGAAGGAAGTTTCACAGAATGCTTCCGTGTACTTTTAATTTGAAGATATTCCTTTCCCACTATTGGTCCCTTAGCACTCCAAATGTCCACTTGCAGTTTCTACAGAAAGAGTGTTTCAGAACTCCTCAAACAAAAGTAAGGATCAACTCTGTTAGTTGAATGCACAGATCAGAAAGTAGTTTCACAGAATGCTTCTGTGTACTTTTTATTTGAAGATATTCCTTTTTCCACTATAGGCCGCTTAGCGCTCCCAATGTCTACTTACAGTTTCTACAGAAAGAGGTTTTCAGAACTCCTCAATCAAAAGTTAGGTTCAACTCTGTTAGTTGAATGCAAAGATGAGAAGGAAGTTTCACAGAATGCTTCTGTGTCATTTTTATTTGATAATAATCCTTTTTCCACTATAGGTCCCTTAGTGCTGCAAATGTCCACTTGCAGTTTGTACAGAAAGAGTGTTTCAGAACTCCTCAATCAAAAGTAAGGTTCAACTCTGTTAGTTGAATTCACAGATCAGAAAGAAGTTTCACAGAATGCTTCTTTGTAGTTTTTTTTTGAAAATATTCCTTTTTCCTCTATAGGCCCCTTAGCGCTCCAAATATCCACTTGCATTTTCTGCAGAAAGAGCGTTTCAGAAATGCTCAATCAAAAGCAAGGATCAACTCTCTTAGTTCAATGCACAGATCAGAAAGATGTTTCACAGAATGCTTCTGTGTAGTATTTATTTGAAGAGATTCCTTTTTCCACAATAGGCCCCTTATCGCTCTGAATGTCCAATTGCAGTTTTTACAGAAAGTGAGTTTCAGAACTCCTCAATCAAAAGTAAGGTTCAACTCTGTTAGTTGAATTCACAGATCAGAAAGAAGTTTCAGGGAATGCTTCTGTGTAGTTTTTTTTTGAAGAGATTCCTTTTTCCACTATAGGCCCCTTAGCCCTCTGAATGTCCACTTGCAGTTTCTACAGATAGAGGGTTTCAGAGCTCCTCAATTAAAAGTAACATTTAACACTGTTAGTTGAATGCGATGATCAGAAAGAAGTTTCACAGAATGCTTCTGTGTAGTTTTTATTTGCAGATATTCCTTTTTCCACTATACGCCACTTAGCGCTCCGAATGTCCACTTGCAGTTTCTACGAAAAGAGTTTTTCAGAACTCCTCAATCAACTATAAGGTTCATCTCTGTTACTTGAATGAACATATCAGAAAGAAGTTTCACAGAATGCTTCCGTGTAGTTTTTATTCGAAGGTATTCCTTTTTCCTATATAGGACCCTAGCGCTCCAAATGTCCACTTGCAGTATCTACGGAAAGAGTGTTTCAGAACTCCTCAATCGAAGTAAGGTTCAAATCTGCTACTTGAATGCACAGATCAGAAGGAAGTTTCAAAGAATGCTTATGTGTACTTTTAATTTGAAGAAATTCCATATTCCACTATTGGCCCCTTATTGCTCCAATGTCCATTTGCAGTTTCTACAGAAAGAGTGTTTCAGAACTCCTCAATGAAAAGTAACTTTCAACAATGTTAGTTGAATTCACAGATCAGAAAGCAGTTTCACAGAATGCTTCTGGGTACTTTTTATTTGAAATTATTCGTTTTTCCACTATAGGCCGCTTAGCGCACCGAATGTCTACTTACAGTTTCTACACAAAGAGTGTTGCAGAACTCCTCAATCAAAAGTAAGGTTCAACTCTGTTAGTTGAATGCACAGATGAGAAGGAAGTTTCTCAGAATGCTTCTGTGTCGTTTTTATTTCATAATATTCCTTTTTCCACAATAGGCCCTTTAGCGCTGCAAATGTCCACTTGCAGTTTCTACAGAAAGAGTGTTTAAGAACTCTTCAATCAAAAGTAAGTTTCAACTCTGTTAGTTGAATTCACAGATCAGAAAGAAGTTTCACAGAATGCTTCTTTGTAGTTTTTATTTGAAAATATTCCTTTTTCCTCTACAGGCCCCTTAGAGCCCCGAATGTCCACTTGCATTTTCTACAGAAACAGTGTTTCAGAACTGCTCAATCAAAAGCAAGGATCTACTCTCTTAGTTGAATGAAGAGATCAGAAAGAACTTTCACAGAATGCTTCTGTGTAGTATTTATTTGAAGAGATTCCTTTTTCCACAATAGGCCCCTTATCGCTCTGAATGTCCACTTGCAGTTTTTACAGAAAGTGAGTTTCAGAACTCCTCAATCAAAAGTAAGGTTCAACTCTGTTAGTTGATTGCACAGATCAGAAAGAAGTGTCACATAATGCTTCTGTGTAGTTTTTATTTGAAGAGATTCCTTTTTCCACTATAGGCCCCTTAGTGCTCCGAATGTCCACTTGCTGTTTCTACAGATAGAGTGTTTCAGAGCTCCTCAATTAAAGGTAAGTTTTAACTCTGTTAGTTGAATGTGATTATCAGAAAGTAGTTTCACAGAACGCTTCTGTGTAGTTTTTATTTGCAAATATTCCTTTTTCCACTATAGGCCCCTTAGCGCTCTGAATGTCCACTTGCAGTTTCTATGAAAACAGTGTTTCAGAACTCCTCAATCAAAAGTAAGGTTGAACACTGTAAGTTCAATGCACATATCAGAAAGAAGTTTCACAGAATTCTTCTGTGTAGTTTTTATTGGAAGATATTCCTTTTTCCACTATAGTACCCTTAGCTCTCTGAATGTGCAATTGCAGTTTCTACAGAAAGTGTGTTTCAGAACTCCTCAATCAAAGGTAAGTTTCAACTCTGTTAGTTGAAGGCACAGATCAGAAAATAGTTTCACAGAATGCTTCTGTTTAGTTTTTATTTGAAGGTATTCCTTTTTCCACTAGAGGCCCCATGGCGCTTCGAATGTCCACTTGCAGTTTCCTCAGAAAGTGTGTTTCAGAACTGCTCAATCAAATGTAAGGTTCAACTCTCATAGTTGAATGCGAAAATCAGAAAGAAGTTTCACAGAATGCTTCTGTGTAGTTTTTATTTGAAGAGATTCCTTTTCCCACTATAGGCCCATTCACGCTCCGTATGTCCACTTGCAGTTTCTACAGAAAGACTGTTTCAGAGCTCCTCAATTAAAAGTAACATTTAACTCTGTTAGCTGAATGCGATGATCAGAAAGAAGTATCACAGAATGCTTCTGTATAGTTTTTATTTGAAGATATTTCTTCTTCCACTACAGGCCCCTTAGCGCTCTGAATGTCCACTTGCAGTTTCTACGAAAAGAGTGTTTCAGAACTCCTCAAGCAAAGGTAAGGTTCAACTCTGTTACTTGAATGCACAGATGAGAAAGAAGTTTCACAGAATGCTTCTGTGTTGTTTTATTTGAAGATATTCCTTTTTCCACTATAGGCCCCCTAGGGCTCGGAATGTCCTCTTGCACTTTCTACGGAAAGAGTGTTTCAGAACTCCTCAATCGAAAGTAGGGTTCAAATCTGTTACTTGAATGCACAGATCAGAAAGTAGTTTCACAGAATGCTTCTTTGTCCTTTTTTTTGAAGATTTAATTTTTCAACTATAGGCCCCTTACAGCTCCCAATTTCTACTTACAGTTTCTACACAAAGAGTGTTTCAGAACTCCTCAACACAAAAGAAAGGTTCAAATCTGTTAGTTGAATGCACAGATCAGAAGGAAGTTTCACAGAATGCTTCTGTGTCATTTTTATTAGATAATATTACTTTTTCCACTATAGGCCCCATAGCGCAGCAAATGTCCACTTTCAGTTTCTACAGAAACACTGTTTCAGAATTGCTCAATCAAAAGTAAGCTTCGACTCTGTTAGTTGAATGCACAGAAGAGAAAGAAGTTTCACAGAATGCTTCAGTGTAGTTTTTATTTGAAGATGTTTCTTTTTCCACTATAGGCCCCTTAGCACTCCGAATGTCCACTTGCAGTTTCTACAGAAAGAGTGTTTCAGAACTCCTCATTCAAAAGTAAGTTTCAAGTCTGTTAGTTGAATGCACAGATCTGAAGGAAGTTTCACATAATGCTTTTCTGTACTTTTAATTTGAAGATATTCCTTTTTCCACTATAGGCCCCCTAGTGCTCCGAATGTCTACTTGCAGTTTCTACGGAAAGAGTGTTTCAGAACTCCTCAATCGAAAGATAGGTACATATCTGTTACTTGAATGCACAGATCAGAAGGAAGTTTCACGGAATGCTTCCGTGTACTTTTAATTTGAAGATATTCATTTTTCCACTATTTGCCCCTTAGCGCTCCAAATGTCCACTTGCAGTTTCTATAGAAAGAGTGTTTCAGAACTCCTCAATGAAAAGTAAGTTTCAACACTGTTAGTTGAATGCACAGATCAGAAAGTAGTTTCACAGAATGCTTCTCTGTACTTTTTATTTAAAGACATTCATTTTCCCAGTAATCGGCTTAGCGCTCCAAATGTCTACTTACAGTTTCTACTGAAAGAGTGTTTCAGAACTCCTCAATCAAAAGTAAGTTTCAACTTTGTTAGTTGAATGCACAGTTAAGAAGGAAGGTTCACAGAATGCTTCTGTGTCGTTTTTATTTGATAATATTCCTTTTTCCACTATAGGCCCATTAGCGCTGAAAATGTCCACTTGCAGTTTCTACAGAAAGGGTGTTTCAGAACTCCTGAATCAAAAGTAAGGTTCAACTCTGTTAGTTGAATTCACAGATCAGAAAGAAGTTTCACAGAATGCTTCTTTGTCGTTTTTATTTGAAAATATTGCTTTTTCCTCTACAGGGCCCATAGCGCTCTGAATGTCCAGTTGCAGTTTCTACAGAAAGAGTGTTTCAGAACTACTCAATCAAAAGCAAGGATCAACTCTCTTTGTTGAATGCACATATCAGAAAGAAGTTTCACAGAATGCTTCTGTGTAGAATTTATTTGAAGAGATTCCTTTTTCCACAATATGCCCCTTACCACTCTGAATGTCCACTTGCAGTTTTTACAAAAAGTGTGTTTCAGAACTCCTCAATCAAATGTAAGGTTCAACTCTGTTAGTTGAATGCACAGATCAGAAAGAAGTTTCACAGAATTCTTCTGTGTAGTTTTTATTTGAAGAGATTCCTTTTTCCACTATAGGCCCCTTAGCACTCCGAATGTCCACTTGCAGTTACTACAGATAGAGTGTTGCAGAGCTCCTCAATTAAAGGTAAAGTTTATCTCTGTTAGTTGAATGCGATTATCAGAAAGAAGTTTCACAGAATGCTTCTGTGAAGATTTTATTTGAAGATATTCCTTTTTCCACTATAGTACCCTTAGCTCTCTGATTGTGCAATTGCAGTTTCTACAGAAAGGTTGTTTCAGAACTCCTCAATCAAAAGTAAGTTTCAACTCTGCTAGTTGAATGCACTTATCAGAAAGTAGCTTCACAGAATACTTCTGTGTAGTATTTAATTGAAGAGATTCCTTTTTCCACTATAGGCCCCATAGCGCAGCAAATGTCCACTTGCAGTTTTTACAGAAAGAGTGTTTCAGAACTCCTCAATCAAAAGTAAGGTTCAAGTCTGTTAGTTGAATGCACAGATCAGAAGGAAGTTTCACAGAATGCTTCTGTGTAGTTTTTATTTGAAGAGATTCCTTTTTCCACTATAGGCCCCTTGGCGCTCCGAATGTCCACTTGCAGTTTATACAGAAAGAGTGTTTCATAGCTCCTCAATTAAAAGTAAGGTTCAACTCTGTTTGTTGCATGCGAAGACCACAAAGAATTTTCACAGAATGCATCTGCGTAGTTTTTATTTGAAGATATTCCTTTTTCCACTATCGTCACCTTAGCGCTCCTAATGTCTAGTTGCAGTTTCTACAGAAAGAGTGTTTCAAAACTCCTCAATCAAAAGTAAGGTTCAGCTCTGCTCGTTGAATGCAGAGATCAGAAAGAAGTTTCGCGGAATTCTTCTCTGAAGTATTTATTTGAAGATATTCCTTTTTCCACTATAGGCCCATTAGCTCTCCGAATGTCCGCTTGCAGTTTCTACAGAAAGAGAGTGTAAGAACTTCACAATCAAAAGTGAAGTTCACCTCTGTTTTTTGAATGGACAGATCAGCAAAAAGTTTCACAGAATGATTCTGTGAAGTTTTTATTTGAAGATATTCCTTTTTCCACTATAGGCCCCTTAGCGCTCCGAGTCTCCGCATGCAGTTTCTACGGAAACAGTGTTTCAGAACTGCTCTAACAAAAGTAACATTCAACTCTGTTAGCTGAAAGCACAGATCATAAAGAAGTTTCGCAGAACGCTTCTGTGTAGTTTTTATTTGAAGATAATCATTTTTCCACTATAAGCCCCTTAGTGCTCCGAATGTCCGCCTCTAGTCTCTACAGAAAGAGTGTTTCACAACTTTTCAAACAAAAGTAATGTTGAACTGTGTTAGTTTAAAGCACAGATCATAAAGAAGTTTCGCAGAACACTTCTGTGTAGTTTTTATTTGAAGATAATCATTTTTCCACTATAGGCCCCTTGGCGCTCCGAATGTCCGCCTCTAGTCTCCACAGAAAGAGTGTTTCAGAACTGTTCAATCAAAAGTAAGGTTGAACTGTGTTAGTTTAAAGCACAGATCACAAAGAAGTTTCGCAGAATGCTTCTGTGTAGTTTTTATTTGAAGATATTCCTTTTTCCACTATAGGCCCCTTAGCGCTCTGATTGTCTGCTTGCAGTTTCTACAGAAAGAGTGTTTGAGAACTTCTCAATGAAAAGTAAGGTTCAATTCTGTTAGTTGAATTCACAGGTCAGAAAGTAATTTCGCAGAATGCTTCTCTGTAGTTTTTATTTGAAGATATTACTTTTTCCACTATTGTCCAATAACCGATCCAAATGTCCAATTGCAGTTTCTACAGAAAGAGTGTTTCTGAACTTCTCAATCAATAATAAGGTTCAACTCTGTTATTTGAATGCAAAGATCAGAAAGAAGTTTCACAGAATGCTTCTCTGTAGTTTTTATTTGAAGTTATTCGTTTTTCTACTGTAGGCCCCTTAATTCTCTGAATGTCCACTTGCAGTTTCTACAGAATCAGTGGTTCAGAAGTGCTCAATCAACAGTAAGTTTCAACTATGTTAGTTGAATGCACAGATCAGTAAGAAGTTTCACAGAATGCTTCTGTGTAGTTTTTTTTTTGAAGATATTCCTTTTTCCACTAAAGACCCCATAGCCTTCCGAATATCCACATGCAGGTTTTACAGAAAGAGTGTTTCAGAACTGCTCAATAAAAAGTGAGGTTCAACTCTGTTAGTTGAATGCACAGATCAGAAAGAAGTTTCACAGAATGCTTCAGTGTAGTTTTTATTTGAAGATATTACTTTTTCCACTGTAGGCCCCTTATTGCTCTGAATGTCCACTGGCAGTACCTTCAGAAAGAGTGTTTCAGAACTGCTCAATCAAATGTAAGGTTCAACTCTGTTACTTGAATGAACAGACCAGAAAGAACTTTCACAGAATACTTCTCTGCAGTTTTTATTTGAAGATATTCCTTTTTCCACTATTGTCCCCTTACCGATCCGAATGTCCAATTGAAGTTTCTACAGAAAGAGTGTTTCTGAACTGCTCTATCAAAAGTAAGATTGAACTCTGTTAGCTGAATGCACAGATGAGAAAGTAGTTTCACAGAATGCTTCTGTGTAGTTTTTATTTGAAGATATTTCTTTTTCCACTACAGGCCCCATAGCGCTCCGAATGTCCACTTGCAGTTTCTACAGAAAGAGGGTTTCTGAATTGCTCAATCAAAAGTAATCTTCAATACGTTAGTTGAATGTACAGAACAGAAGAAAGTTTCACAGAGCGCTTCTGTGTAGTTTTTATTTGAGGATATTCCTTTTTCCACTGTAGGCCCAGAACAGAAGGAAGTTTCACTGAACGCTTCTGTGTATTTTTATTTGAGGATATTACTTTTTCCAGTCTAGACCCTTTAGCATTCCGAATTTCCACTTGAAGTTTCTACTGGAAGAGTGTTTTAGAACTGCGCAATCAAAATTATTCTTCAACTCTGTTAGTTGAATGCAAAGAACAGAAAGAACTGTCACAGAATGATTCTGTGTAATTTTTATTTGAGAATATTCCTATTTCCACATAGCCCATCTAACGCTCCGAATGCTCAGTTGCAGTTACTACAGAAAGAGTGTTTCAGAACTGCTCAATCAAAAGTAAGTTTCAACCCTGTTAGTTGAATGCACAGAAAAGAAAGAAGTGTCACAGAATGCTTCTGTGTAGTTTTTATTTGAAGATACTCGTTTTTCCACTATAGGCCCCTTAGCGCTCCGAATATCCACTTGCAATTTCTACAGAAAGAGTGTTTCAGAATTGTTGAATCTAAAGTAAGCTTCAACTCTGTTAGTTGAACGCTCAGAACAGAACGAAGCTTCACAGAAAGCTTCTGTGCAGTTTTTAATTGAAAATATTCCTTTTCCACTATAGGCCCATTAGCGCACCAAATGTCCACATGCAGTTTCTACAGAAAGAGTGTTTCAAAACTGCTCAATCAAAAGTAAGCTTCAACTCTGTCAGTTTAATGCACAGAACAGAAAGGAGTTTCACAGAATGCTTCTGTATAGTTTTTATTAGTGAATATTCCTTTTTCCTCTACAGGCCCCTTAGTGCTCCGAATGTCCACTTGCAGTTTCTAAAGAAAGAGTGTATCAGAACTGCTCAATCAAATGTAAGCTTCAACTCCTTTATTTGAACGCACAGAAGAGAAAGAAGTTTCACCGAATGCTTCTGTGTAGTTTTTCTTTGAAGATATTCCTTCTTCCACTGTAGGCCTCTTAAAGCTCCGAATGTCCCCTTGCAGTTACTACAGAAAGAGTGTTTCAGAACTGCTCAAACAACAATAAGCTTAAACTCTTTTTGTTGAATACTCGAACACAATGAAGTTTCACAGAATGCTTCTGTGTAGTTTATATTTGAGGATAATCCTTTTTCCACTATATGCCCCTTAGCGCTCCGAATGTCCACTTCCAGTTTCTACAGAAAGACTGTTTCAGAACTGCTCAACCAATAGTAAGCTTCAACTCCATTAGTTGAATGCACAGAACAAAAAGTAGTTTCACATAATGCTTCTGTGTAGTTTTTATTTGAATATATATATTTTTCCTCCATAGGCCCCTTAGCTCTCTGAATGTCCACTTGCACTTTCTACACAAAGAGTGTTTCAGATTTGCTCAATCAAAAGTAAGTTTCAACTCTGTTAATTGAATGCTCAGAACACAGAGAACTTTCACCGAATTCTTCTGTGTAGTTTTTATTTGAAGATATTATTTTTTCCACTGTAGCCACTTAACGCTAGGAATGTCCAGTTGCAGTTTCTACAGAAAGAGTGTTTCAGAGCTGCTCAATAAAAGGTAACATTAAAATCTGTTTGTTAAATGCACGGAACAGGAAGAAGTTTCACAGAATGCTTCTGTGTAGTTTTTATTTGCAGATATTCCTTTTTCCACTATAGGCCCCTTAGCGCTCCGAATGTCCACTTGCAGATTCTACAGAAAGAGTGTTTCAGCTCTGCTCAATTAAAAGTAAGCTTCAACTCTGTTAGTTGAATGCACAAAACAGAAAGAAGTTTCACAGAATGCTTCTGTGTAGTATTTTTGAAGATATTCCTTTTTTAACTGTAGGCCCCTTAGCGCTCCAATTCTCTGCTTGCAGTTTCTACAGAAAGAGTCTTTCAGAACGGCTGAATCAAAAGTGAGCTTCAGCTCTGTTAGTTGAAAACACAGAACAGAAAGTAGTTTGACACAATGTTTCTGTGTAATTTTTATTTGAAGATATTCCTTTTTCCCATACACGTTCCTTATCGCTCCGAATGTCCACTTGCAGTTTCTACAGAAAGAGTGTTTCAGAACTGCTCAATCAAAAGTAAGCTTCAGCTCTGTTAGTTGAATGCAGAGAACACAAAGAAGTTTCACAGAATGCTTCTGTGCAGTTTTTATTTGGAGATATTCCTTTTTCCACTATAAGACCCTTAGCGCTCCGAATATCCACTTGCAGTTTCTACAGAAAGAGTATTTCAGGACTCCTCAATCAACACTAAGCTTCAACTCTGTTAGTTGAATGCACAGAACAGGAAGAAGTTTTGCAAATACATCTCTGTAGTTTTTGTTTGAAGGTATTCCTTTTCCACAATAGGGCCCTTATCGCTCTGAATGACCACTTGCACTTTCTACAGAAAGAGTGTTTCAGAACTGATCAATTAAAAGTAAGATTCAACTATGTTATTTGAATGGACAGAACAAAAAGAAGTTTCACAGAATGCTTCACTGTAGTTTTTATTTGAAGATATTCCTTTTTCCACTATAGGCCCCATAACACTCTGACTGTCCACTTGCAGTTTCTACAGAAAGAGTGTTTCAGGACTGCTCAATCCAAAGTAAGCTTCAACTATGTTAGTTGAATGCACGGAACAGAAGGAAGTTTCAGAGAATGATTCTGTTTAGTTTTTATTTGAAGATTTTTCTTTTTCCACTATATGCCCCTTAGCGCTCCGAATGTCCACTTGCAGTTTCTACAGAAAGAGTGTTTCACAATTGCTCAATCAAAAGTAAGCTTCAACTCTGTTAGTTGAATGCACAGAACAGAAAGAATTTTCACAGAATGCTTCTGTATAGATTTTATTTGAAGATATTCCTTTTTCCACTATAGGCGCCTTAGCGCCCCGAATGTCCACTTGCAGTTTCTACAGGAAGAGTGTTTCAGAACTGCTCAATCAAAAGTAAGCTTCAACTATGTTAGTTGAATGCACAGAACAGAAAGAAGTTTCACAGAATGCTTCTGTGTAGTTTTTATTTGGAGATATTCCTTTTTCCAGTGTAGGCCCCTTAGGTTTCAGAATGTCCATTTGCAGTTTCTACAGAAAGAGTGTATCAGAACAGCTCAATGAAAACTAAGCTTCAACTCTCTTATTTGAATGCAGAGAAGAGAAAGAAGTTTCACAGAATGCTTCTGTGTAGTTTTTATTTGAACATATTCCTTTTTCCACTATAGGCCACTTTGCGCTCAGAATGTCCAATTTCAGTTTCTACAGAAAGGGTGATTCAGAACTGCTCAATCAAAAGTAAGCTTCAACTCTGTTATTTGAATGGACAGAACAGAAAGAAGTTTCACAGAATGCTTATGTGCAGTTTTTATTTGAAGATATCCCTTTTACCACTATAGGCACTTTAGTGCTCAGATTGTCCAATTTCAGTTTCTACAGAAAGGGTGTTTCAGAACTGCTCAATCAAAAGTAAGCTTCAAATCTGTTAGTTGAATGCACAGAACAGAAAGAAGATTCACAGAATGCTTCTGTGTAGTTTTTATTTGAAGATATCCCTTTTTCCACTATAGGCACTTTAGTGCTCAGATTGTCCAATTTCAGTTTCTAAAGAAAGGGGGTTTCAGAACTGCTCAATAAAAAGTAAGCTTCAACTCTGTTAGTTGAATGCACAGAACAGAAGGAAGTTTCACAGAATGCTTCTGAGTAGTTTTTATTTGAAGATACACCTTTTTCACTCTAGGCCCATTAGCGCTCCGAATGTCCACTTGCACTTACTACAGAAAGAGTGTTTCAGAACTCCTCAATAAAAGTAAGCTTCAAATCTCTTAGTTGAATGCACAGAACAGAAAGAAGTTTCACAGAATGCTTCTGTGGAGTTTTTATTTGCAGATATTCCTTTGTCCAGTATAGGCCCATTTGCGCTCGGAATGTCCACTTTCAGTTTCTACAGAAAGGGTGTTTCAGAACTGCTCAATCAAATGTAAGCTTCAACTCTGTTATTTGAATGGGCAGAACAGAAAAAAGTTTCACAGAATGCTTCTGTGCAGTTTTAATTTGGGGATATTCCTTTTTTCACTATAGGCCCCTTATCATTCTGAATGTCCACTTGCAGTTTCCACAGAAAGAGTGTTTCAGAACTGCTCAATAAAAAGTATGCTTCAACTCTGTTAGTTGAATGAACAGAACAGAAGGAAGTTTCACAGAATGCTTCTGAGTAGTTTTTATTTGAAGATATTCCTTTTTCCACTCTAGGCCCCTTAGCGCTCCGAATGTCCACTTGCAGTTTCTACAGAAAGAGTGTTTCAGAATTGCTCAATGAAAAGTAAGTTACAACTCTGTTAGTTGAATGCACAGAACAGAAAAAATTTTCACAGAATTCTTCTTTGTAGTTTTTATTTGAAGATATTCCTTTTTCCACTATAGGCGCCTTTGCGCCCCGAATGCCCACTTGCAGTTTCTACAGAGTGTTTCAGAACTGCTCAAAAAAAAGAAAATTTCAACTCTATTAGTTGAATGGACGGAACAGAATGAAGTTTCACAGTATGCTTCTGTGTAGTTTCTATTTGAGGTTATTCTTTTTCCACTATAGACCCTTTAGTCCTCCGACTGTCCACTTGCAGTTACTACAGAAAGAGTGTTTCAGAACTGCTCTATCAAAGTAAGCTTCAACTCTGTTAGTTGAATGCACAGAACAGAAAGAAGTTTCACAGAATTCTTCTGTGTAGTATTTATTTGAAGATATTCCTTTTTCCACTATAGGCCCCTGAGCGCTCCGAATGTCCACTTGCAGTTTTTACAGAAAGGGTGTTTCAGAACTGCTCAATCAAAAGTACGCTTCAACTTTGTTAGTTGAATGGACGGAACAGAAAGAAGTTTCACAGAATGCTTCTGTGTAGTTTTTATTTGAAGATATGCCTTTTTCCACTATGGGCCCCTTAGCATTCAGAATGTCCACTTGCAGTTCGTACAGAAACAGTGTTTCAGAACTGCTGAATCAAAAGTAAGCTTCAACTATCTTATTTGAATGCAAAGAACAGAAAGAAGCTTCACAGAATGATTCTGTGTAGTTTTTATTTGAAGATAACCCTTTTTCCACTATAGGTCCTTTAGCGCTCCGAATGTCCCCTTGCAGTTTCTACAGAACGTGTGTTTCAGAACTGCTCAATCAAAAGTAAGTTTCAACACTGTTAGTTGAATGGACAGAACAGAAAGTAGTTTTACAGAATGCTTCTGTGTAGTTTTTATTTGAAGATATGTCTTTTTCCACTATAGGCCCCTTAGCGTTCAGAATGTCCACTTGCAGTTCCTACAGAAAGAGTGTTTCAGAACTACACAATCAAAAGTAAGCTTCAACTATCTTAGATGAATGCACAAAACAGAAAGAAGTTTCACAGAATGCTTCTGTGTAGTTTTTATTTGGAGATATTCCTTTCTCCACTATAGGCCCATTAGCGCTCTGAATGTCCACTTGCAGTTTCCATAGAAAGGGTATTTCAGAACTGCTCAACCAAACGTAAGCTTCAACTTGGTTAGTTGAATGCACGGAACAGAAAGAACTTTCACACAATGCTTCTGTGTGGTTTATATTTCATGATATTCCTTTTTCCAGTATAGGCTCCTTAGCGTTCAGAATATCCACTTGCAGTTTCAACAGAAAGAGTGTTTCAGAACGGCTCAATCAGAAATAAGCTTCAACTCTGTTAGTTGAATGCACAGAACAGAAAGACGATTCACAGAATGCTTCTGCGTAGTTTTTATTTGAAGATATTACTTTTTCCACCATAGGCCCGTTAGCTTTCAGAATGTCCACTGGCAGTTTCTACAGAAATAGTGTTTCAGAACTGCTCTACCAAAGGAAGCTTCAACTCTGTTAGCTGAACGCACAGAACAGAAAGAAGTTTCACAGAATGCTTCTGTGCAGTTTTTATTTGGAGATATTTCTTTTTCCAATATAGGCCCCTTTGCGCTATGAATGTCCACTTTGAATTTCTACAGAAAGGGTGTTTCAGAAATGCTCAATCAAAAGTAAGCTTCAACTCTGTTAGTTGAATGGACAGAACAGAAAGGAGCTTCACAGAATACCTCTGTGTAGTTTTTATTTGCCGATATTCCTTTTTCCACTATAGGCCCCTTAGCGCTCCAAATGTCCACCTGGAATTTCTACAGAAAGAGTCTTTCAGAACTACTTAATCAAAAGTACGCTGCAACTCTGTTCGTTGAATGCACTGAACAGAAAGAAGTTTCACAGAATGTTTCTGTGTAGTTTTTACTTGAAGATATCAATTTTTCCACTATAGGCTCCTTAGCGTTCAAAATGTCCACTTGCAGTTTCTACAAAAAGAGTGTTTCAGATCTGCTCAATCCAATTAAGCTTCAAATATGTTCGTTGAATGCACAGAACAGAAAGAAGTTTCACAGTATGCTTCTGTGTAGTTTTTATTTGAAGTTATTCCTTTTTCCGCTATAGCCCCCTTAGCGCTCAGAATGTACACTTCCAGTTTCTACAGAAAGAGTGTTTCAGAATTGCTCAATCAAATGTAAGTTTCAACTCTGTTTGTTGACAGCACAGAACAGAAAGAAGTTTCACAGTATGCTTCTGAGTAGTTTTTATTTGAAGATATTCCTTTTTCAACTATATGCCCCTCAGCGCTCGGAATGTCCTCTTGCAGTTACTACAGAAAGGGTGTTTCAGAACTGCTCAATCAAAAGTACGCTTCAAATTTGTTACTTGAAAGCACGGAACAGAAAGAAGTTTCACAGAATGCTTCTGTGTAGTTTATATTTGAAGATATTCCTTTTTCCACTGCAGGCGCTTTTGCGCTCTGAATGTCCACTTGCATTTTCTACAGAAAGAGCGTTTCAGGAGTGCTCAATAAAAAGTAAGCTTCAACTCTGTTAGTTGAAAGGACAGAAAGGAAAGAAGTTTCACAGAATACCTCTGTGTAGTTTTTACTTGAAGATATTCCTTTTTCCACTCTAGGCCCCTTAGCGCTCCGAATGTGCACTTGCAGTTTCTACAGAAAGAGTGTTTCAGAGCTGCTCAATCAAAAGTAAGCTTCAAATCTGTTAGTTGAATGCACAGAACAGAAAGGAGTTTCACAGAATGCTTCTGTGCAGTTTTTATTTGGAGATATTACTTTTTCCAATATAGGCCTTTTGCGCTCAGAATTTCCACTTTCAGTTTCTACAGAAAGGGTGTTTCAGAACTGCTCAATCAAAAGTAAGCTTCAAATCTGTTAGTTGAATGCACAGAACAGAAAGAAGATTCACAGAATGCTTCTGTGTAGTTTTTATTTGAAGATATCCCTTTTTCCACTATAGGCACTTTAGTGCTCAGATTGTCCAATTTCAGTTTCTAAAGAAAGAGGGTTTCAGAACTGCTCAATAAAAAGTAAGCTTCAACTCTGTTAGTTGAATGCACAGAACAGAAAGAAGTTTCACAGAATGCTTCTGTGTAGTTTTTATTTGAAGTTAGTCCTTTTTCCACTATAGGCCCCTTAGCGCTCCAAATGTACACTTGCAGTTTCGACAGAAAGAGTGTTTCAGAACTGCTCAACCAAAGGTAAGCTTCAACTCTGTTAGGTGAATGCAGAGAACAGAGAGAAGTTTCACAGAATGCTTCTGTGGAGTTTTTATTGGAAGATATGCCTTTTTCCACTATAAGTAATTTAGCGCTCCGAATATCCACTTGCAGTTTCTACGGAACGGGTGTTTCAGAACTGCTCAATCAAAAGTAAGTTTCAACTCTGTTAGTTGAATGGACAGAACAGAAAGTAGTTTCCCAGAATGCTACTGTGTAGTTTTTATTTGAAGATATTCCTTTTTGCACTATACGCCCCTTAGCGTTCAGAATGTCCACAAGCAGTTCCTACAGAAAGAGTGTTTCAGAACTGCTCAATCAAAAGTAAGCTTCAGCTATCTTAGTTGAATGCACAGAACAGAAAGAAGTTTCACAGTATGATTCTGTGTCGTTTTTATTTGAAGTTATTCCCTTTTCCGCTATAGCCCCCTTAGCGCTCCGAATGTCAGCTTGCAGTTTCTACAGAAAGAGTGTTTCAGAACTGCTCTATCAAAAGTAAACTTCAACCCTGTTAGTTGAATGCACAGAACAGAAAGAAGTCTCACAGAATGCTTCTGTGTAGTTTTTATTTCAAGATATTTCTTTTTCCACACTAGGCCCCTTAGCGCTCCGAATGTCCACTTGCAATTTCTACAGAAAGGGTGTTTCAGAACTGCTCAAACAAAAGTACGTTTCAACTTTATTACTTGGGAGCACGGAACAGAAAGTAGTTTCACAGAATGCTTCTAAGTAGTTTTTATTTGATGTTATACCTTTTCACACTACAGGCCCTTTAGCACTCGGAATGTCAACTTGCAGTTTCTACAGAAAGAGTGTTACAGAACTGCTCCATCCAAACTAAGCTTCAACTCTGTTACTTGAATGGACAGAACAGAAAGTAGTTTCACAGAATGCTACTGTGTAGTTTTTATTAGAATATATTCCTTTTTCCACTATAGGCCCTTTTGCACTCCGAATGTCCACTTGCATTTTCTACAGAAAGAAGCGCCTCAGAACTGCTCAATCAAAAGTAAGCTTTCAACTCTGTTAGTTAAATGGACAGAACAGAGAGAAGTTTCACAGAATACCTCTGTGTAGTTTTTAATTGAAGATATTCCTTTTTCCACTATAGGCCCCTTAGCGCTCTGAATGTCCACTTGCAGTTTCTACAGAATGAGTGTTAAAGAACTGCTTAATGAAAAGTAAGCTTCAAGTCTGTTAGTTGAATGCACTGAAGAGAAAGAAGTCTCCCAGAATGCTTCTGTGTTGTTTTTATTTGAAAATATTACTTTTTCCACACTAGGCCCCTTAGCGCTCCGAATGTCCACTTGCAGTTTCTACAGAAATGGTGTTTCAGAACTGCTCAAAAAAAGTACGCTTCAACTTTCTTACTGGGAAGCACGGAACAGAAAGTAGTTTCACAGAAAGCTTCTAAGTAATTTTTATTTGAAGTTATCCCTTTCCCACTACAGGCCCTTTAGCGCTCTGAATGTCCACTTGCAGTTTCTACAGAATGAGTGTTTCAGGACTGCTCAATCAAAAGTAAGCTTCAACTCTGTTAGTTGAATGCACAGAAGAGAAAGAAGTTTCACAGAATGCTTCTGTGTAGTTTTTATTTCAAGATATTCCTTTTTCCAGTATAGGCCACTTAGCGTTCAGAATGTCCACTTGCAGTTTCTACAGAGTGTTTCAGAACGCCTCAAACAATACTGAGCTTCAAATCTGTTAGGTGAATGCACAGAACAGAAAGAAGTTTCACAGAATGCTTCTGTATAGTTTTTATTTGAAGATACCCCTTTTTCCACTATAGGTCCTTTTGTTCTCTTGTAAGTCCACTTTCAGTTTCTACAGAAAGCGTGTTTCAGAACTGCTCAATCAAAAGTAAACTTCGATTATGTTAGTTGAATGCACAGAACAGAAAGAAGTTTCCCAGAATGCTTCTGTGTAGTTTTTATTTGGAGATATTACTTTTTCCTATATAGGCACCTTTCCGCTCCGACTGTCCACTTGCAGTTTCTACAGAAAGGGTGTTTCAGAACTTCTCAATCAAAAGTAAGCTTCAACTCTGTGAGTTGAATGGACAGAACAGAAAGAAGTTTCACAGAATGCTTCTGTGTAGTTTTTATTTGAAGATATTCCTTTTTCCACTACAGGTGCCTTAACACCAGACTGTCCCCTTGCAGTTTCTACAGAAAGAGTGTTTCATAACTGCTCAACCAAAACTAAGCTTCAAACCTGTTAGTTGAATGGACAGAACAGAAAAAAGTTTCACAGAATGCTTCTGTGTAGTTTTTATTGGTAGATATTTCTTTTTCCAATATAGGCCCCTTTGCGCTATGAATATCCACTTTCAGTTTCTACAGAAAGGGTGTTTCAGAACTGCTCAATCAAAAGTAAGCTTCAACTCTGTTAGTTCAATGGACAGAACAGAAAAAAGTTTCACAGAATGCTTCTGTGTAGTTTTTATTTGAAGATATTCCTTTTTCCAGTATAGGCCCCTTAGCGTTCAGAATGTCTCCTTGCAGTTTCTACAGAAAGAGTGTTTCAGAAATGCTCAATAAAAAGCAAGTTCAACTCTGTTATTTGAATGCACAGAACAGAAGGAAGTTTCACAGAATGCTTCTGAGTAGTTTTTAATTGAAGATATTCCTTTTTCCACTCTAGGCCCCTTCGCGCTCCGAATGTCCACTTGGAGTTTCTACAGAAAGAGTGTTTCAGAAATGGTCAATCAAAAGTAAGCTTCAACTCTGTTAGTTGAGTGCACAGAACAGAAATAAGTTTCAAAGAATGCTTCTGTGGCGTTTCTATTTGCAGATATTCCTTTTTCCAGTATAGGCCCCTTAGCGCTCAGAATGTCCACATGCAGTTTCTACAGAAAGAGTGTTTCAGGACTGCTCAATCAAAAGTAAGCTTCAACTCTGTTAGTTGAATGCACAGAAGAGAAAGAAGTTTCACAGAATGTTTCTGTGTAGTTTTTATTTGAAGATATACCTTTTCCAGTATAGGCCCCTTAGCGTTCAGAATGTGCACTTGCAGTTTCTACAGAAAGAGTGTTTCAGAACGCCTCAATCAATACTGAGATTCAACTCTGTTAGGTGAATGCACAGAACAGAAAGCAGTTTCACAGAATGCTTTTGTGTAGTTTTTATTCGAAGATATCCCTTTTTCCACTATAGGTCCTTTTGTTCTCCGGTAAGTCCACTTTCAGTTTCTACAGAAAGCGTGTTTCAGAACTGCTCAATCAAAAGTAAGCTTCAACCCTGTTAGTTGAATGGACAGAACATAAAGAAGTTTCACAGAATGCTTCTGTGTAGTTTCTATTGGTAGACATTACTTTTTCCAATATAGGCCCCTTTGCGCAATGAATGTCCACTTTCAGTTTCTTCAGAAAGTGTGTTTCAGAACTGCTCAATCAAAAGTAAGCTTCAACTCTGTTAGTTCAATGGACAGAACAGAAAGAAGTTTCACAGAATGATTCTGTGTAGTTTTTATTTGAAGATATTCCTTTTTCCACTATAGGCCCCTTAGCGTTCAGAATGTCTCCTTGCAGTTTCTACAGAAAGAGTGTTTCAGAAATGATCAATAAAAAGTAAGCTTCAACTCTGTTAGTTGAATGCACAGAACAGAAGGAAGTTTCACAAAATGCTTCTGAGTAGTTTTTAAATGAAGATATTCCTTTTTCCACTCTAGGCCCCTTCGCGCTCCGAATGTCCACTTGGATTTTCTACAGAAAGAGTGTTTCAGAACTGCTCAATCAAAAGTAAGCTTCAAATCTGTTAGTTGAATGCACAGAACAGAGATAAGTTTCACAGAATTCTTCTGTGGAGTTTTCATTTGCAGAAATTCCTTTTTCCAGTATAGGCCCCATAGCGTTCAGAATGTCCACTTCCATTTTCTACAGAAAGAGTGTTTCAGAACGCCTCAATCAATACTGAGCTTCAACTCTGTTAGGTGAATGCACAGAACAGAAAGAAGTTTCACAGAATGCTTCTGTGTAGTTTTTATTTGAAGATATCCCTTTTTTCCACTATAGGTCCTTTTGTTCTCCGGTTAGTCCACTTTCAGTTTCTACAGAAAGCGTGTTTCAGAACTGCTCAATCAAAAGTAAGATTCAACTCTCTTATTTGAATGGACAGAACATAAAGAAGTTTCACAGAATGCTTCTGTGTAGTTTTTATTCGAGGATATTTCTTTTTCCACTATAGGCCCCTTAGCGTTCAGAATGTCCTCCTGCAGTTTCTACACAAAGAGTGTTTCAGAACTGCTCAATCCAAAGTAAGATTCAACTATGTTAGTTGAATGTACAGAACAGAGGGAAGTTTCACAGAATGATTCTGTGTAGTTTTTATTTGTACATTTTCCTTATTCCACTATATGCCCATTAGCGCTCCGAAAGTCCACTTGCAGTTTCTACAGAAAGAGTGTTTCAGAGTTGTTCAATCAAAAGTAAGCTTCAACTCTGTTAGTTGAATGCACAGAAAAGAAGGAAGTTTCACAGAATGCTTCTGTGTAGTTTTTATTGGTAGATATTCCTTTTTCCAGTATAGGCCCCTTAGCGCTCAGAATGTCACCTTGCAGTTTCCACAGAAAGAGTGGTTCGGAACTGCTCAATCAAATGAAACCTTCAACTCTGTTAGTTGAATGGACAGAACAGAAAGAAGTTTCACAGAATGCTTCTGTGCAGTTTTTATTTGAATAAATTCCTTTTCCACTGTAGGCCCCGGAGCGCTCCGAATGTCCACATGCAGTTTCTACAGAAAGAGTGTTTCAGAACTGCTCAATCAAAAGTAAGCTTGGATTCTGTTAGTTGAATGCACAGAACAGAAAGAAGTTTCCCAGAATGCTTCTGTGTAGTTTTTATTTGCAGATATTACTTTTTCCTCTATAGGCACCTAGGCGCTCTGAATGTCCACGTGCAGTTTCTACAGAAAGGGTGTTTCAGAACTTCTCAATCAAAAGTAAGCTTCAACTCTGTTAGTTGAATGGACAGAACAGAAAGAAGTTTCACAGAATGTTTCTGTGTAGTTTTTATTTGAAGATATTCCTTTTTCCACTTTAGGACCCTTAGCGTTCAGAATGTCGACTGGCAGTTTCTACAGAAAGAGTGTTTCAGAACTGCTCAATCAAAAGTAAGCTTCGTCTCTCTTAGTTCAATGGACAGAACAGAAAGAAGTTTCACAGAATGCTTCTGTGTAGTTTTTATTTGAAGATATTCCTTTTTCCACTATAGGTGCCTTAACCCCAGACTGTCCCCTTGCAGTTTCTACAGAAAGAGTGTTTCATAACTGCTCAATCAAAAGTAAGATTCAACTCTGTTATTTGAATGGACAGAACATAAAGAAGTTTCACAGAATGCTTCTGTGTAGTTTTTATT